>NW_026006000.1:16569-98113 GCF_001458135.2 Marmota marmota marmota | reverse complement strand
GAGAGAGAGAGAGAGAGAGAGAGAGAGAGAGAGAGAGAGAGAAGCGTGTCTGGGATGACAGGCATAGGCCACTGTACCCAGTCACTTATTTATTTTATTTTCAGTATGACTTCAAGGTACACACAAGACAATCACTGCCAGGCGTAGGAGGAACATAGCACATTGATAAACAGTCAGATCTTTGAGGAAGCATTAAACAATCTTAAGGTAGTGTGCAAGTCTTTCAATAACCTCAAAATACCTACATGAGGGTTGGGATTGTAGCTCAGTGGTAGAGTGCTTGCCTTGCATTCGTGAGGCCCTGGGTTCAATCCTCAGCACCACATAAAAATAAATAAATAAAAATAAAGATATTGTGTCCATCTACAGCTAAAAAAATAAATAAATAAATAAATGGATGAATAAATAAATAAATAAATACCTACATGAAAACCAGAGAGAATTAAAAGAAAAGATGGATAAATCTATTATGGCAAAGAGGCGAGAACACTCATCCCTTAGCAGCTGACGACTTAGGCCATAAATAAATAATCAGTAACAAAGGACAGCAGAACTACATCAGGAACAACCCACACCTAATGGGCATGTTCAGAACACTGCAAGGCCACCACCACACAGCAGACATTCTTTTAAAGCGAATACGGAATGTTTACCAAAGTTGACCATAGAATGGAACATAAACCAAATCTCCACAAAGTCTAAAAGATGAAATCACACCACAACTCTTCTCTGAACAACACAAAAGTAAGCTGGAGGTCGGGCATGTTAGCCACTGCCAGGAGTCATTTCAAGAACCGGATTAAACCCAAAGAAAGTATAAACCTGTAGATTCACAAATCTCAGGGAGAAATAGCAGCATCCATCTTTCACAAACTCTTGAGAGGGGCAGGTCAGGGGTCAAGGTGAGATTGAAAAACCCCCAACAATGTGTCAACTTTATCAAACCAGTAGCCTAGATAAAGCAGGTACTTGTACTATTCCTTCTCTGTGCCATTTTTTTTTGGGGGGGGGAAGGGGGAGGGGTGGTTCCAGCCATTTTGGGTTCCTACCACTTTGTCTGCAAGGGAAAATTTGTTTTCTGCCAGGCTGGGGTGCCAGTTTTCAGGGCGGGGAAATAAGATTCTTACAGTAAACTGGGATTGCTTGGGGCGGTCTCAGTTCTAATTTACATAACAACAGGCAGTGCAAAGTCTCTCCCACTGCCCCTGAAGGAAGAAAAATGTGGCCTCTCCAGGCTGTTCACAATTCCCAACCTGTTTCAAATTCCAGTATGGTTTCCCGTATCTGTTTTAAGGGTCAGTTTGTCTCTCTAACTCTGCATTTATGCTGGGGGTTTTCAGTGGTTTTTCAGGGGACCTGGGACACACTCAGGACCGTACCCCCAGAATATCCTGCATAGTTTTACATTTAGATCTCGTTATTCTTCTCCTATGTAGATATCTTTAAATCTGGTGGCATTAAAGACTCTATGGCAATCAACCTGTCAATCACCCACCAACAGGGAGGGTGAAGGATGGACCGCCTCCCCCATCCAGCCACACCTGTGCTGTGTCCACACCGCATCACCCAGGCTGACCCCCCATGGGCTCTGGAGCCCTTCGATCCCTGGAGTCCTTTGTCCCTGGTTTTATGGCATCTTCATTTTAGTTGTCTGCAACGTTATGAGAAGTGTAGATCATGCCCTGTGCCACTCCTCGGCTGACTCTGCCCTGCGAATGTCAAGGGGAAGATTCATTGCCCCCCCCAATGTCCCCGGGCTGCTTGAATTCCAATGACTAGATGACTAGGTCTCCTCCCAGCCGGTGGGCATTCTGCAGATCTCTGCAGCCTGTCCCTGCCTGCAGGCCACCGCGGGTCCCCAGGGGGTAAGCATCTCAGGACACCTCTCTCTCTCTCTCTCTCTCTCTCTCTCTCTCTCTCTCTCTCCACCCCTCTACCTGGCTTGAGGGCCAAGTTCCTCCCAAGTTTTTTTTTTTTTTTTTTAATTTTCCCTCCAGAACCCAACACTTCTCCCCAAATCTCTGGTCAGCTGAGAGTCATGGCCCGAATCAGGGGAGCCACCAAGTCCCCTTGTTCTCCTGTAACCTGTGCAACAGGACTGACCCAAACCACTCGGGAGGTATTTGTGGAAACTCAATGGAGTGGACTTTTCTTTGCAAGACTCTAAAGCAATCATCATCATCATCATCATCATCATCATCATCATCATAATCACCAAACTAGAAAGAACCTCCATCTTTGCCACAGATGGTCATGCAAATGTGTAGCTTCAAACTATCCACGTTTCACAACATCCATTTGTGACCCTTAGATTTGAACAATGGATTTGAGGAGCTTTTTCTTCGAAGATGACCGTGCATGGTGGACACTCGGTGTCCCTATTCTGTAGGGAAATGGGAATTCAACATGCCCACACCCACACGGATGGCTAAAATGGAAAACACACACAACACCGAGTGCGGACGAGGAGACAGACCAACTGGGACGATTCTGGGTGGAGATCCAAAATGGCACACGCAACTGGAGAACATGGGAAACTGGGCATGAAGTTCAATATACACTTGCTGCATGCGCTGGCCGTCCGACTGCTGGGTATGTGCCCAAGAGGAAGGGAAGCTCGAGGTCACAGATGACACGTCCACACATATTTATAGTGACTTTCTTTATTATGGTTAAAAATGGGCATGCAATTATGTGGATCATTCATTTGGGGACTGACCAAGGCCACAATACTGTCACACACACAAAGAAAGCAGAGACTGGAACACCTAGGTTTGTACCAGAAGAACACACAATGGTCAAAGTGGGCATCCATGGGTAAATCTTTTGTGGTCCATGCACACGGTGGAATATTATGCGGCTATGAAAAGGAATGGGTCTCTGCTGGTTGGTACAGGGTAGGAGATTCTGGGAAACGGGATGTTCCGCGGAGAAACAATTAGACACCAAAGGACACACAACTTCATTTCGGTCAAACTATCCAGATGGGGCAGATTCGGGTCGGAAATCAGGTTTGAAGTGGCCAGGGACTGGGGGAAGGGAACGAGGAGTGATTGCTAAGTGGGGATGGAGTCTCTTTTTTGGGTTCTGAGAATGTTCTGGAACTAGAATGAGGTGGACTAAATGTTCAATGCCCCAGGTACCTCAGGCGAATCGGCTTTGAGACCTTCAGCCCCATGATGAAAAATTCCCTCAGCTGCTGCCCAACATGGGGGGCTTGGCCGAGCCTCAGATCCCCCTGTGACACCCCCGTGCCTGATGCCCTCCAAGGACAGGAGGTCCTGCTCTGCTGGATACAGAGCGCAGCGGGGTCACCCCTGCCCTCCTGCATGAGCTGAGCTGGATCCAGCTGGCCCCTTCCCACCCCGCTGGGAGGCTCAGGGAGGGACTGTTCCCTCTCTTTGATCCGGGACCCCGGGGACCCCATCTGCTCCCAGCAAGTGCCAATCAGACCCAGGTGGTTCCTGCAGCCTAGAGCGCCCCTGTCCTGCAGCCCCCGTGAACTCGCAGCGTCCCCCTGGGCGGAGCCTCTCCTGCATCTGGGGCAGCGAGACTACCTCCTGGGCCTCAGTCCGTGAAAAAAAGAGAGGACAGAAACCAGATTCCCGTTTGCTTGTAAAGGCGGGTTTAATGGCGCTGTTATTGCCGAGGGAAATTAAGTCCTTATGAATTGGGTCCCATAATCAGGGCCCGCGCTGAGCCGGGCATCTGCTGCGAATTAGCACTTGGCCAGCTGCGTGTGGCCGCGCGGGCGCGAGGTCCTGTTTCCATTCAGCGCCTCGAATGGCCCCTTTGGATCTGAAAGGTAAATCCAGGACCCGGAGCGGGAGCCCAGAGGAGGCGGGCACCTTGCAGGGCCTCGTCCCACGTGGTCACCCCGTCCATCTTAGCACGGTTGCTCTGT
This sequence comes from Marmota marmota marmota, assembly GCF_001458135.2. Classification (NCBI taxonomy): domain Eukaryota; kingdom Metazoa; phylum Chordata; class Mammalia; order Rodentia; family Sciuridae; genus Marmota; species Marmota marmota. Next base: position 94,209 of record NW_026006000.1, on the reverse strand, counting down.
CTGGGGACTGAGCTAGGAGTTAGAGGAGGCCACGCTTTGAAAAGTGCAGCCTGTTGGTTGTGACATTTATAGCACAGAAAAAAAAATGTTCGCTTTTTTATTTTCATTTCTTTATTTATTTTTCCCGGGAGGGCTGAGGATTGAGCCCAGCAAGCTGGACATCCTAAGCAAAGACTCCGCGGATGAGATAAACTCCTAGCCCATTTTTAAATTTTATTTGGACACAGGGGTCTTGCTAAGTTGCTTTGATAAATTGCTGAGGCTGGCCTCCGACTTGCAGTCCTCCTGCATCAGCCTCCTGAGCCATGGGAATGACTGGTTAGCACTGCACACGGCACGTGGCCTTTTGAAATGCTGCTTTTTAATCAGACAAAAGTCAGGGGTCAGTCAGCATGGTGGCACACACCCGTCATCCCAGTGGCCTGGGAGACTGAGGCAGGAGGATCCCGAGTTCAAAGCCAGCCTCAGCAAGAGCGAGGCCCTAAGCAACTCAGGGAGACCCTGTCTCAAAATAAAATGCCAAATAGGGCTAGGGGTGGGGCTCAGGGGTCGAGGGACCCTGGGTTCTATCCCTGGTACCAAAAAAATGTCAGGGAGGAGGACTGGACAGGGGAGCTACCTTTGGTTTGCTCTCCATCACTGTGACAAACACCTGAGACCATCGCATTATGAAGACAAAAGGTTCATCTTGATTGACAGTTCTGGAGAGTTCAACCATGGTTATACGCCCCAGATGCAGGGACAAGAGGGCCCCTCACTGCAAGCCCAGGCCAGGAGGACATTTATGTGCAGGGGGAGGGGTCCCCATAATCTAGGCCACGCCCCCAGTGACCTCTTTCCGCTCAGGCTCCACCTCTTAAAGGCTTTGCAACCTCTCAATAGGGCCACTCCAATGCATGCGCCCTTTGGGCTTGGAGGGCACGCTCCAGGTCCAAAGTACAACTAGGAAGAGGGACAGTTGCTCCTCCCAGCTCCTGGGGCTACAGGTGGCCCTGGGCTGGTGGCCCCAACATTCCAGTCTCTGCCTCCGTCTCCACGTGGAGCAAATCTGATGCAGCCAGGGACTGACTCCGGGTGCTTAAGCACCGAGCCACAGCCCAGCCCTGTTTCTTCTTTCCTGAGAGACAGGGTCTCCCTGAGTCGCTTAGAGCCTGACCAAGGGCTGAGGCTGGCCTCCCTCTTGTCCTCCTTTAGCCCATCTGGATCGGAGGCCCACGGAGACTGCTGCGTGGAGATGGTTCAGGCACCTGGAGCCTGCACCCCTGAGCCAGTCCCTGCTGCCGGCAGCTGGGGTTCCATCCTGTGGGATGGCCTTCCACAAGGCCAGGCCCCTGCCCACGCCTACAATCTCCCCTGCATGGGGCCTTGTAGCAACTCCCACCTGGGGCCCCAGGATCCAGAGCCAGCCTCGCAGCCCCCCAAGAGAAGAAAGAAGAGATACCTGCGGCATGACNATACAAAGCCCTCCGCCCTCCCCCAAAAGTGTACTTAAGCAGTGCTCAGCCCCTGCTCGGGGCTCTGGCTGCTTTCCCTTCTTGAGTGGGCACGGAGCCCCAGCATGCTGGTTTAATAAATCCCCCTTCTGCCAATTGCATGAGTGGTCACTTGGTGGTCTCTTTCTCCGCGCGGGACCCTTACACCATTGTTGAGGCCACAATATGTGACCTCCTGTCTGGGCAGTGAGGGGCCACGCACCTCTGTCTTTCTTGCTGCAGCAAACCCATGGCTGGTGTGCCAGCTGGAGCCAGAGCAAGGCATGCCAGATGGGTTGTGTGTGGACACCACGGGACACTCTGCATGGCCTGCATTGACGGAGGCAGGGTGATCCGCATGGACCCCAAGACAGGTGTGTGCACAGGGCAGTCAGTCAAGGAGGGGCCATAGGGTGCTATGTGCTATGGTGTTCAGGGTCCGGGAGTGGGAGGGCAGCACCACATGCTTGTCCAGCTGCAGGGGGACCTGTGCAGATGGCGAGAGTGCCAGGGTGGCCCCTCAGCACTTGTCCAGTGCAGGGAACACTGGGTCTGATGTAGCAAATGACCACAAACTAGCAGTTGAAAACTACAGGACTTTGTCCTCTTCCACCCTGGAGGGTGGAGGCTGGACCAGGGTCCCAGACTGAGCTCCCTGCATAGGCTCCAGGGTGGCTCCTCCTGCCTCTCCTAGCTCCTGGGCTCCAAGCGGCCCTGGGCTGGTGTCCCCTCACTCCAGTCTCTGCCTCTGTCTCCACGGGGCTCCTCCTCTGTGTCTATGTCCCCTCCTCTGTCTCTTGGTAGGACACTGCCATTGCATGAGGGCCCCCTGACCCAGGAGGAGCCCATCTCAGGACCCTTCGCTAATGACCTCTGCAGAGACCCTGTTCCCACACCAGGTCCCACTCACAGGTTCTGGGGTGCAAATGTGGACAGGACCCACCTCTTACCATGGTGTCCAGCTCCCTCCACGGGCTCCAGGGAGACTTCTCCTGCCTCTCCAGCTCCTGGGCTCCAGGTGGCCCTGCTGACCCCTGCAGTCAATGAGGCAGGGCAGAGTTGGGTATCAAGTGCTGTAGGTGCCAGGGAGAACCAGCAGACCCAGGGCCCCACTGGGGAGTGGGGACAGTCAGGCCATCTAGGATCCTGCAGCAGGCGAGTGGCTGGGCTTCAGGGATGTGCCTGTGCACCCTGGAGATGCCAGTGTCTAGGGTGATGTCCTGCTGCTTCCGGGGGGTCTGACTACTCCAACCTGTGCGTGACCTCTGCAGCAGACAGCCTGAGTCCAGAGCAGCTGTTGCTGGAGCCACAGGCAGGACACATCTTCAAGGTCAGTGGGATCTCTCTGCCAGGGTCATCTTGGCTCCTGGCCATGTCTGCTCGGCCAGGTGTAACTCATCTTGACCTCGAGGACTGGAGCGGGCTTGGCAGCATCCATGGGGACATCTGTCCACCTGGAAAACAGCCCTCCTGAGGCCCCACATGCCCTGCTGTGCACAGAGACGTTTACGGGAGGTTTAAGAAGCTGGAGTGGCTGGCACTGCTGTGGCTGGCGCTGCCGGGAGACTCAGCCGCATCCAGGGACACACCTCTACCCTCTCCTCCCACAGGTCATGGGCCTTGGGGTGAGGGGCCTCCCGTCCCACCCCTTCACTGGCTGAGGGACCCCACCATCCAGCACAGCTCAAGCCAGGCCTCCGTCCCTGGGTTCAAGCCAGGCTCGGCTCAGGCAGGGCGCTCCCTTCATGACCACTGTTCACAGCTGACAATAAATGATGTGGCCACCTCAACGTCATCTCTGCAGCTGCTGCCCTGGGATGTGGTCCCAACCAGGGACCACCCCACACTTTGTCCAGGGTCACCCAGCTTCAGCTTGTAATGCCCCTGTGTGTTCTCCAAGGTCCCCACGGGTCACCTGCAGCCTCCAGAATATGTGGCCGACACTGGTGTCTCTGAGGTTGGCCTCTCTGCCTCCATTTGGTGCTGGGTCATTGAGAGCTGGAACCTGAGCATGGGCTGTAGCTGTGCTGGATGTGCACAAATCCATCTGCTAGGGATCGAGCCGGACATCAGGTGCCTTCACAGCACTGGGTGCCCAGCGCCTCTACTTCCAAACAGCCCATTTACCCCTGAAAGGCACCTGCAGTCCAGCAGTGACCCAGTCCCCTGCACAGCCCCGTCACCTGCCCACTGCCTGTATCTGGATGGCCTGCTATGGATAGGTCCTGCCCACGGAGTCCACACTGTGTGACCCTCTGTGTCGGCTTCTCTCACCGAGCCCCATGTCTCAAGGTCCGTCCCACTTGCAGCACATGCCAGAGCTGCAGTCCTTTTCAGGGCTGAGTAATATTCCATCATGTGGATGGACTCATCCTGTTCCCCATTCCTCCTCAGTGGTCAACTGGGTCACTTCTCCCTTCTGATCCTTGTGCATGGTGGTGCTGTGAATGTTCACACACAAGTCTTCCTTCAAGCATTTGTTTCTGGGTCTTCAGGAACATACCTAGGCTGGAGGTGCTGGTGGAATGGGAACTCTCTGCGTAACCCCATGAGGCCCCTGTGTTATGCTCGAATTCGGGACCCCCAAAGACCCCAGAGACCCAAGATCGATGCAAGCAGCAAAGAGGTGTTTATTTCGAGCTAGCTCGGTCCTCTGCATGCCCACACAGCAACTGGTGATGCTGAGAGGCCCGGAGCCCAGGGTTTGCAGCATTTTTATACATTTTTTGGAGAGGGCAGGGACTTCACATACATCATAGCCTCTTTTAGCAAATCATCACACACCGTGGGAAAATCAAATAACAACTCTAAAACATGATTAGCACATTCACTGGTGGGAACAAGTTGGGTAGGGGTGATTGGTCAGTACAAAAGGGGTATTCGTTTGAACTGATTGGTTTGAGCCAAGAGGGGTGTATGTGCTGAACTACATGGTTTCCCAACTTGTTATTAACCACCATAAACCACTGGGAGGGTTATCTGGCATCCCAGGTATTTCCCTGTCTCATGCTGATTGGTGGCTGCTAGGGGGCTGCTATGGATCCCCACCTAGCCTGACTGAGTCAGGGACACGTGGCACAGCAGATCTCTCCTGTTATTTGTAGATAAACAACTTAGCAGGGTGGGAATGTGCTTAGGAGTGCTCTGGGGGTTTTTCCAAGGACTAAGGTCATGTCCCTTCCTTGGACAGGCTTTGCTCTGAGGTAGAGGCTGGTTTTTCACCTGCACACTGTCCCTCCACAGGGGGTTCAACTCTGACCTCCCACAACACACATGCTAAGAGTGATGTAGAACTTTGAGTCCCCGACTCCAGAGGGCTCAGCACAGAGCTCACTGGAGGTCCCCACACAGGTGGCCTGCAGGTGCAGGTGGTTCTGCTTGCCAGCTGCCGGGAGTCTCTGTCCTGGGGTCCCCGTGGTCATAGTGGCAGAGTGCAGTTTGTGCTGTGGGCAGGGGCAGGCAGTGCTGTGACCAGGAAGGGCTGTCCTGTGCTGCCCCGAGTCACCTTCGGCTGGGATCTGGGGTTCTCCAAGAGAGAGGGCCTGATGCAGCCTCTGAGAATCCTTTCTTGTCTAGGGGCTGTCTGTGTCTGTGGGTCAGTGGCAGAGGGCTGGCCTAGCACAGAGTTTGAGCCTTAGAGTGGCATACAAAAAGGAACAAATTGAAAGAAGGTGTGCTGTCCACTGACAACTTACTATGAAACAGAAAAAAAAAGATTAATAATCATAATAGGAAAAAGGATTCTTCCTTGTGGAGTTCTATTTTGTCTGTTTGGCCATTTTATCTTTTTTTGTATTTTTATTTTTATTGATCTATCTATTTCCTTTTTTTTGGGGGGAGGGGGCTGTTTTTGCTGCTGCTATTGTTGTTGTTATCCCTAAGAAATGAGCATTTTCTTGAACCGCAAGTCATTTTGCATTGGGTCACAGAGCCAAATTTTACATTTAGGCACTTGGTAATAAGAAGCTTTAACGGGGCTCTAAGAGAGGCTGCCTTGACTAAAAAGCATGGTCTGTTGCCCTAGACTGAAACACCACATGCTCTGGGATAAATAAAGCTGGAGAAAGCTTGCCATCTCTACCTTCATTTTTATCTGTGTGCACATATTACGCACTGTTTCATCTAAGAAGTAGCAGTGCAACCAATATCTGTCAGCCCTAAATGGACCCAACCCCTGCCCTCCCTAGCCACACAGGAGACCACAGTCTGAGCAAGAGCACTTCATGGTGTTGTCAGTCTGGTGTTGTGGCTCAGTGGTACAGCACTTACCAAGTACGCATGAGGCACAGGGTTCAATCCCAGCACCACATTAAAGTCATCATCATCATCATCACCTAAATAAACAAAATAAAGGTATATATTTATTTGTTTGTTTATTTATTGGAGGAGGCCTGTAACCAGGTATTGAACTCAGGGGCACTCACTGACTACTGAGCCACATCCCCTAGCCCTACCTATCTAGTATGTTACTTAGAGACAGGGTCTCACTGAGTTGCTTAGTGTCTCACTTTTGCTGAGGGTGGCTTTAAACTCTCTATCCTCCTGCCTCAGGAGAGAGAGAGAGAGAGAGAGAGAGAGAGAGAGAGAGAGAGAGAAGCATCTGGGATGACAGGCATAGGCCACTGTACCCAGTCACTTATTTATTTTCAGTATGACTTTGTAAGGGTCCGGTGAAGCGTCGGAGAAAGAGACCACCAAGTGACCACTCATGCAATTGGCATAAGGGGATTTATTGAACCAGCATGCTGGGGCTCCGTGCCCACTCAAGAAGGGAAAGCATCCCAGAGCCCCGAGCAGGGGCTGAGCACTGCTTAAGTACACTTTTTTTGGGAGGGCGGGGATTTTACATACATCACAGTCTCCTTTAACAAATCATTATACACTGCGGGAAAGTCAAGCAACAACTCCTAAACATGATTAGTTCATTCATTGGTGGGAACAGGTCAGGCTGGAGTGATAGGTCATTTCTAAACGGGGTACACATTTAAACTGATTGGTTTTAGGGCCTAAAGGACTACGTGACCAGTTACACAGAGTCCCGAGTTATTGGACAACCAGGGAGTCAGTGGGACTATTTACTGGGCAGTTCCAGTATGTCCTAACGGCTACAGGGATTTCAGGTAGCATAGAAACCTAAAAATACCTAATCCTTTACATTTTAACTCAGACCTTGCAGCTTAGAAACTTTACAACACCCGGTCTTTTACCCTTTAACTTTTTCACTTTAACTTCAATTTCTTTTACCCTTACAACTTCAAGGTACACACAAGACAATCACTGCCAGGTGTAGGAGAACATAGCACATTGATAAACAGTCAGGTCTTTGAGGAAGCATTAAACAATCTTAAGGTAGTATGCAAGTCATTCAATAACCTCAAAATACCTACATGAGGGTTGGGATTGTAGCTCAGTGGTAGAGTGCTTGCCTTGCATTTGTGAGGCCATGGGTTCAATCCTCAGCACCACATAAAAATAAATAAATAAAAATAAAGACATTGTGTCCATCTACAACTAAAAAAAAAGTTTAGAAAAAAATAAATAAATACCTACATGAAAACCAGAGAGGATTAAAAGAATAGATGGATAAATTAATGATGGCAAAGAGACGAGAACACTCATCCCTTAGCAGCTGATGACATAGGCCATAAATAAATAATCAGTAACAAAGTACAGCAGAACTACATCATGAACAAGCCACATCTAATGGGCATGTTCAGAACACTGCAAGTCCACCACTACACAGTAGACATTCTTTTAAAGTGAATATGGAATGTTTACCAAAGTTGACCATAGAATGGAACATAAACCAAATCTCGACAAAGTCTAAAAGATGAAATCACACCACAACTCTTCTCTGAACACCACAAAAGTAAGCTGGTGGTTGGGCATGTTGGCCACTGCCTGTCTTGGGAGGTTGGGTCGAGCAGAAGCATTCCAAGTTTTCGAAGCCAACTTCAGCAATTTAGTGAGATCCTTGGTAACTGATCAAGACATGGTGTCAAAATTAAGAGTATCAGTAGCCGTAGTAGTAGGCAGAGTACTGGTAATAGTGTTGATAGAATGAAAATCAAATAAAAAGGGCTGGTTTCAATCCTCAGCACCCCACCTCCCCCACCCCCCCCCAAAAAAAAACCAGAAAGAAAGAAAGCGAAAAAAAAAATGAATCACATAACAATCAATACTGTCAAATGTTAGTAGGCGAAGAAGCACATTTTAAAGGATTCTGTGAGCCGAGCAGAGTGGCACACACCTATAAACTGGACATCAGAGTATCTTCAGAATCTAAATTAAATGTGCAGGATCTCAAGTTCAAGGCAAGCCTGGGTAACTCAGCAAGAGACTCCTCTTCCAAAATAACAACAACAGTGGGGCGTGGGGGTGGGGAGGAGGGGGGACACCAACATTGCCTGTGGATGTAGGTGGTTCATCCAGTTCCCTGAGTCCCTTGAGTTCCATCCACCCCCAGGACCATAAAAATAGATGAGTGTTTAAATAATAAAGGAAAATAAAAAGAACAGGAGGCAAAGGAACAAAAATCCCAATGAAAAGTAGGTATTATTATTATTATTATTATTATTATTATTATGTGTGTGAGAGAGAGAGAGCATGTGGGGATTGAACCCAGGGCCTTGTGCATGGTAGGCAAGCACTCTACCAACTGAGATATATCCCCAGCCTATTGTTAATATCATCATCATCATCATCATTTTAACACAGTACCACATTTTGAAATGAATGATATTAAAGGGGAAAAATTTAAGGAATTAAGTAAAACTCTGATAAGATAGAAATGTCAGGCACCCACAGCTCAAAAAAAAAAAGGCCTGGGGAAATAAAGGAAGCCAGGATTCATTGCAAGAAGGGTATTAAACCCAAAGAAAGTATAAACTTGTACATTCACAAATCTCAGGGAGAAATAGCAGCATCCATCTTTCACAAACTCTTGAGAGGGGCAGGTCAGGGGTCAAGGTGAGATTGAAAAACCCCCAACAATGTGTCAACTTTATCAAACCAGTAGCCTAGATAAAGCAGGTACTTGTACTATTCCTTCTCTGTGCCATTTTTTTTTGGGGGGGGGAAGGGGGAGGGGTGGTTCCAGCCATTTTGGGTTCCTACCACTTTGTCTGCAAGGGAAAATTTGTTTTCTGCCAGGCTGGGGTGCCAGTTTTCAGGGCGGGGAAATAAGATTCTTACAGTAAACTGGGATTGCTTGGGGCGGTCTCAGTTCTAATTTACATAACAACAGGCAGTGCAAAGTCTCTCCCACTGCCCCTGAAGGAAGAAAAATGTGGCCTCTCCAGGCTGTTCACAATTCCCAACCTGTTTCAAATTCCAGTATGGTTTCCCGTATCTGTTTTAAGGGTCAGTTTGTCTCTCTAACTCTGCATTTATGCTGGGGGTTTTCAGTGGTTTTTCAGGGGACCTGGGACACACTCAGGACCGTACCCCCAGAATATCCTGCATAGTTTTACATTTAGATCTCGTTATTCTTCTCCTATGTAGATATCTTTAAATCTGGTGGCATTAAAGACTCTATGGCAATCAACCTGTCAATCACCCACCAACAGGGAGGGTGAAGGATGGACCGCCTCCCCCATCCAGCCACACCTGTGCTGTGTCCACACCGCATCACCCAGGCTGACCCCCCATGGGCTCTGGAGCCCTTCGATCCCTGGAGTCCTTTGTCCCTGGTTTTATGGCATCTTCATTTTAGTTGTCTGCAATGTGGGTCAGCCACCCTAGTGACATGACTGCCCCTGCTCCAGGCTGGCTGCTCTCCTGGTACAGCCTCTGAAGCTTTCTAGAGCAGGGGTTGCTTCTCTCCCCACCTCCTTGATGGGGAACCAAGGTAGGAAGATGTCTGTAGCCCCAATAGTCTTAAAACCAGGCTCCAGCCTTGCTTAATGAGAGTCCACAATGTTTATTGGGCTGCTCCAGAAAAAGCTGCCACTCAGCTGGGCACCAACCTGGGCTTGGTCAGTCTTGCCTCTCTGTCTCCCCCTACACCCAGGGGCAATGCTAAAGGAGCAGGACTCAACCTGGAGTAGCAAATCATGATTCTATCTTCAGGCCTAGCCCATCTATCTATTCATCCATCACCATCTGTCACCTCCCTCCTGGCTCCAGGCTGGGGGAAGGAGTGCCTAATGGTGGGTCCAGCCTGAAGTCCTGCCATCCCTCAACTGTCTGAGGAGGTAGCACCTTTTGGGGAAAGGGTTAGGGAATAAAGACTGGACCCTACATAGTGGTGGTAGTGGTGTAACATTAAAAGAATTTACAGCATTTTAATGCCTAGTCTTATTTTTGGAGCAGAGGTGGTGACTTGGGAAACTCCTTGGCCAGAGTCATGTCTGGTTCCTGTGGCTCTGGGATCCCCTGCTGTGTGCTGTGATAATGGCAAATGGTGATAAGGAGGGAGTTGAGGGCCTCTGACCCAGTGGGGTGGGGCAAAATCAATTCTCCAGGATCTTCTTTGGCTGGGGTTGTGGGGAGCAACTCTGGAAGTTTGGAGAGAAGTAGGCCCCCAGAAGTCCAGAAGATTGTCTTGGGAGACCTGATGTAGGAACTGTACTGCTGCTTCTGCCAGCAGAGTTATATCCCCAGGTCTCTTGTGCAGGGCCTCCACCCAAGACTAGAGGGGAAGGTCCCCTGAGGGCCCTAGGGCAGAGCATGAGCCGCTGTCGTGGCTGGGGCTTGGAGGGCTGACAGGAGACCTTGTTGGAGTGCAGGGGGTCCTACTGAGGGAGGAGCGTGTTGCCTTGCGGCGCCGGGCTGGTCCCAGCTCCACATGACCCACTGCTCCGCAAACTTCAGCAAGCAGACAGTCTCCCTGAGATCCTCTGGCCGTGTAGAGATCTTAGGAGGAAAAGTGCTTGTGGGCCAGCCAGCGGTGCTTCACACACAAATGACCCTCCTGCATCCTACCTGCTGCTGCCGTGGCGCACACCTATAGAAGCAGCACAGCAGTGATACCCGGACCAAGCGCAAAGGTGAGCGAGCCCAACATGAAGGGAGGCCAGGCTTCAGGCACACTGGAAACCCTGCAAAAGCTCAGGCATTGCAGTGTTTGCTATCTGCAGTGCCTGGGGTGCTCAGTGGAGAAGCTGCACACAGCATCAGTGTAACGAGAGCATGGGATCCAGAGCTGCGTGGGTTCATGGAAGTGGCGGCAGTGGCCCGGTTACTTCTTCCCAGGCTCAACATCTGTTAGGAGCGATGAGGCGCGGCTGGTACACAGTCCCCAATCCCAGATGGGAGCAAGAGGAGGGGCCTTAGAGGGCATCATGGAGACCTGCGAGCAGGTTAACCTCCCTGGGCAGTTGGGTGGTAAAGCTTTTTTTTTTTTTTGATAGTGAGGATTGAACTCAGGGGCCCTCAACCACTGAACCACATCCCAAGCCCTATTTTGTATTTTATTTAGAGACAGGGTCTCACTTAGTTGCTCAGTTCCTTGCCTTTGCTGAGGTTGGCTTTGCACTTGAGACCCTCCTGCCTCAGCCTCCTGAGCCACAGTAATTACAGGTGTGTGCAATGACAACCAGCTAAGATTTGGTCTTTGCTAATTCATTTGTTGAATGAAAATACTATAAGTAAATCTGCAGGTGTCCTGAGGGACAAAAACTGCCCTCCTGGCCCCATGGAGCCTGGTGGGCAAGAACACACATTTGGGGCCCCTGATGAACTCTTTGGGAACTTATGCACAGAATCTGCTCAACTGAGGCTCAGCTCCACCTGCTGTTTTTAAAATAGCTGATGCCAGCAAGGGTTCTAATATGGAGTCCCCCACATATGCCCTGAAGAAAGGAAACTACCCTGGGTGGCTTGGACAAGAAACAGAAATGTGTTTCTGTCCCTTTCTGGGCCCCACATACTACCACAAACTGGGAGCTAGAGCAGAAGATGCTGGGAACTATTGAATTTGTGCAAAGTTGGCTTTGACCTTGGTTGCTCGTGGCTGGCTTTGACCTAGGTCTTGCCCTGTGAGTCCCTTGCTCCTTTCCACTGGACCCCTTTTGCACAGCCAGATTGTCTCCCACCTGGGCTCTGACTCCTGTCTTTCTGCACATGGTGAGAGGAGCTTGCAATTGCAGGAAACTCAACCTCATGTTTAGGAGAGAGAGGCAGGAGACTAGGCTATGGGGGGCTGTTGGTTTATTCAGCAAAACCCAGAGCTTTGCTATGAATTGGCAGTGAACTTCCCACACTGCCTCTCCTCTCACAACATTCATTGGGCCCTCAGCATGTTGCCACATAAACAGGATACTTCCAGCATGGGAGAAAAGCCTGTACCATGAGTTCAAGACTGGTAAGGGCATGTGCCAAGTGGGAGCATGCAGAGAGAAGTGACACATGCGTGCAGAGTCAAAGACAAGGGTGACCAAATTAGAGCACAGGGAAGAGTGGATCAAGAGGGAATAGTCATGACAAAAGCTCAAAGTCCACCTTATGCAGAGTCTAAGGCCTTCAGGATAGTTCCCAACATCTCGAGATGCTTCTTGGCTTCCAGAGTGTGGAGGACAGCATGAGGTGACCATATAAGATCTGCTTCCTCTTCCAAGAGCAGAGTGGGTGAGAGGTGCAGAGATCTCCACAAGGGCCCTCTTGAGATAACTTGTGTACAGCCTCATGACCAGAACCTTTGTGCTTTAAAATCACAGAGCAGAAGGCTCCATCAAGGTCACCTAGGCCAGCATTTCCCACATATGGGCACCCACCTCTGTCCACAGCTTGTGGTGCTGTTTCCCCCCCAGGGCACATCACCTACAATCTCAGTCTTAGGCCTCCTCTCTAGTTAACCTGATCATGACTTTATTGCTAATTCTTTTTGTTCTGATAGTTAATAAAATAAATGCTGTTGGGCCACCCCCTAAACATGCCTGTTTTAGTCAGTTCTTCATTTCTCAGACCAAAAGATAGGGCAAGAACAACTCAAAGGAGGAAGTTTATTTTGTCTCATGGTTTCAGAGGTCCAGCCCATGGTTGGCCAACTCCATTGCTCTGGCCTGAGGAGAGGCAGGATATCATGGTGGAAAGATGTGGTGGAGGAAAACAGCTCTGGACATGGCAACAAGAAAGCAGGGAGAGAGCTCATGCATGAGGGACAAAATATGAATGCCAAAGGCACACTCCCATGACCCACTTCCTCCACCCATATCCTAGCTGCGCAGAGATAGACCCAGTTAATCCATATCAGTGGATTAATCCACTGGTTAGTAGACAACTCATAATCTAGTCATTTTACCTCTGATAATTCTTGCATTGCTTCACACATGACCATAACAGCGTCCAGGAAGGACCCTTTGGGAAACTCTGCCCTAGTCCAGTCCCTGAGTTTGTGCACAACTGAGGCCCAGAGACAGGAAAGGATTTATACCCAACCACATGATTAGTGAGCCCCACACTGCCCCAACTTCTCTCTGTCCTCTGGGCTGCATCATTCCTAGGTGGCACTTAGGCTCAGTGTCCATAGGTACTTGACCCTGAGGGTGTCTAGTCTCTGTTCTTCAATTCCTCTGTGAAGCTGTTCCATCCCCTTCATCGCTCCCCTTTGTCAATCTCTGCCTCTCCTCTTCCTCTTCATCCCCCTCCCTCTGTCTTGTTCACAGCTTTGTAGTCACCAACAGGTTTTTGAAGCTTGGTTCTGTCTAACTCTTTTTCTAAACCACTTCCCATTTGAAAGAACAGTAATCTCACCTTCTTCTTATGAAGAGGCAGAAGACTCTAACTGTTCATGAATGGTTTGAAGCAGTTCATCATGTCAGATGCCATGTATGTTGCATTCCTTGAGAGCCCAGGGCACGCTGCATAGGCACTTAAAGATTCTGCAATTACTCACTAAGGGAACAGGTATATGTCAGACCTTATTCAAGTTGCTAGAGAAGAAGCTTTGAAGATAACAAACTTGTGCATTGGGTGAACTGGCATTCTCCTGGACAAAAGGATAATTCACACACAAGCAAATGAAGGCATCACTTACAGCAAAATGAATGAACAAATAGTCTTCACAGCTGTCTGTAAATGGATTTCTTGTCATCCTTCAGGTCTGGTTTCCCTCTGTTTTCTCCCCACAGCCCTCCCCAACTCCTGCACCTGTGGTGCTGCATCCTCTGTCACTCAGTGAACCTGACAGCCACCCTGCATCAAGTCACCAGCAGCTCAGATTCTCCATAAATGAAAACAGATAAGTTGAGCATGTGTTTATGTTCAGAATGGACCAAAGGGTGTGTGTGTTTCCTGTGCTGCTGAAAATTGGATGTGTCCTCCTGAAGGGCTATGTGTGTGGCCAGTGTGTGGGTGCAGGGCATTCATTTGGGGGTTGGAATGATGCTGTTTTCTGTCAGGGGAAGATAGTGGCTGAGTGGCACCTGTGTGTGCCTATGCTTCTCATGGGTGTTAGGCACGCAGGTGGATGAATATATGTATATGTGGAAAGGTGTTTGTGTGTGTGTGTGTGTGTGTGCATTTGAGATTTTTTTTTTTTGCTATGCATGGGCCTAAGTGTGTGTGTGTATAAGAGAGTGTGGTTGTGTTGATGGGTTGACAAGTACAGAAGGTCCAGGCTTCCTCTGCTCCACACACCCACTGTGCCCCCCACCTGGGACCTTGAGTGAAGAGCACCCAGGATCTGAAGGTCCACACGCCTTTAGATCTCTTTGCCTTTTTGGTCAGACCTCCCTGGTGAACACTCCTCTTCTTTCAGATTAAGAATCCAATAGTGACCCCAGTAGGAGTGTCCTAAGCCTAAGTCAACAAACTCACCAGGTCTGTTCTCTGCACCCCCATCTTCTGGCTCTGCATTAGTGATGCATGCAGACATGATCTTATGGCCAACTTACTACTATAACCCTGGTCCACCCTCCAGCATGGTTTTGTGAACCTCCTCTTGGCACTCCCCAGGACTTGCTTGCCCCCCTCACTCTGCTCTTTAACCAGCAGCCTTTTAAAAACAAACCCAACTTATATATAATATATCGAAGTGCATAAATGCACTCTACTTCATGTGTAACTAATAAAAATAAACGAAAAATTTGAAAAGTAGGTGAAAATAAAGGCTTTATGTTGGTACAAATATTGTATGCTTTATGTAACAAATCATGAGCTTTTATTCATGGGCAATGTACTCAGCAATTAAACTTTGCTCAACATGTGGCCAAATCTTCAATACAATGGAAATAAGAAAACAGACCATGTCACCCTATAACATGAAAAATTTCAATGACTTTCCATCTTGATCCATGTAAACCCCAAAGCCTTATGATGACCCACAAGGACCCCTGGAAACTACCCATCCCACAGCTTGCCTGGGAGCCTGCAGGGCCATGTCAGCCCCCTTGATGCTTCTAGGCTCTAGTGCCTGTCATTTCCTCTGCAAAGGTGTCATCTGGATTCCATGAGGGCAGGGATAATGCTCAGTGTCCCCAAAGCCTAGACAATGGTGGCCACACAGTGCTCATCTCAGTGTTTGAGGTTCTCTGCACTGTGGTGTAATTAGTAAATTCCTTGGCCACTCATCTGTTTTCCTCTATTTGATAGACCTGAGGACTCATCAGCACAGGGAGAATGAAAAGGCTGCTGTAATCAGCATGACCAAACTCGAGATTCCAGCTAGGGGTCATCACAGAGAATCAGCAGATTATGACCACAGTCAGAAAACCAGATCATTACTCTACTGGGATCTTGTAATGGTATGCAGAAGCCCACAGGTATGCTGGGGCTCAGTCCACCAGGAAAAAAGCTTATGAACAGGAGGACATTAAAGGAACCCCAGGAGGTTAAGGAAAGACAGGACATTTAGGAAAATGTTGCTCCACCTGATTGGTGTTGATTCTGGAATGAAGACAAAGATGACAGGAGCACGTGGATGCACAAATTAATATGTTGTGTGTGAAGATTAATGTGCATGACCATGGTGTCCTGTCACATGGAGGCTGAGGCAGAAGGATTACAAGTTCAAAGCCAGTGTCAGCAACTTAGAAAGGTCATAAGCAATTCAGTGAGGCCCTGACTCTAAATAAGATACAAAAAAGGGCTGGGGATGGGGCTCAATGGCTAAGCTCACCAGGGTTCCATCCCCAATAAAATAAAAATAAATAATGTGGTTGAGCCCAGAGAGGCAGATCCCATTGAAATCCATTTAAATAGCTATATGCAGTGCTCAAATATTGTTCTCCTAAATATTTGGGGTCCACATAAATAAAACTATGAAAATAAAGAATCACATCCTAATAGTATATTTCTTCAGAGAGAGGCCAGTATTGACCAGCTATCTACTTTCCTCATTTCAATCTGTATAAAATCTTACTTCCAGAAGGTGTCATGGGAGAAAAAAAAAGGTCTAAAGTCATTTTGAAAAATTAAGTCAAAAAGTATACATGTGTGAGATGTGTGTGTGTGTGTGTGTTTAAATTTTTTATTTAGTACCTTGGATTGAAACTCAGAGGCACTCAACCACTGAGCCATATCCCCAGCCCTATTTTGTATTTAGTTTGGAGACAGGGTCTCACTGAGTTGCTTAGTGCCTCACAGTTCCTGAGGCTGGCTTTGTATTTTCAATCTTCCTGCCTCAGTCCCCCAAGCCACTGGGATTACAGGCATAGGCCATCATGCCCAACAGAAAAGTATCATTTTGGAACAATAAAGTAAGTCATGGATTTAGCACCAAGAAGTATCTTCATATAGACAACTGTAACACGGGAAGTGTGGGAACTGGGAACAGAGTGACAGAACTTAAAAGAGAGATCAGAAAAGACTTTCATAGATCAAACACTTTATAATTTCACAAAGGTCACATTTCCATTATTTGGAGAAATACAAATTATTCCGTAAAAGGTAGTGGGACCATTTTGAAGATGCCTAGTGATGTAGGTAAGAACATGAAATCCAACCCCTATCTCATTATGTACATCAAAATAAACTCCAGATGCTCTGATAAATTAAATATATAAATCATCAAAGTCCAGGAACAAAATCAATGAATGTTTACACAATATAGGAGGATTTCTAAACATAAATGTGGAAAGCAAGAAGGCAAAGTTGGTTCCTAGTGCAGATTTTGTATGCATATTAAGGTGTGTGTGTGTGTGTGCACATATACACACATACACCAGCACACATTGCTCTTGTACTTTGGTGGTATTAAAATAAATCTTTTTTTTTTAAAGAGAGAGAGAGAGAGAGAGAGAGAGAGAGAGAGAGAGAAATTTTTTAATATTTATTTTTTAGTTTTCGGCAGACACAACATCTTTGTATGTGGTGCTGAGGATCGAACCCGGGCCGCACGCATGCCAGGGGAGCACACTACCGCTTGAGCCACATCCCCAACCCTAAAATAAATCTTTGAAATAATCAAATTCATACAGACAGGAGGTAGAATGGTGGTTACTGAGATTAAGAACAGGGAAAAGTGGCAACCTAGTATTTAATGAGGACAGGTTGAATTCCTGAGTAGAAAAGTCCTGGGGATGGACAAATGATGGTGATGGCTGTATAATAATGAGATTCCCTTTGCTGCCAAAGAATCATACTCCTTTTTTAAAAAGTTAATATGTTAATTGTCTCATACCTTGAACATGTACAACTGAAGCTCTGTTAACTTTTTTAAAAGCACCATCTATATTCTTTTTTTAATGCTTTTTTCTTAGTTGTTGATAGATATTTATGTTATTTATTTATAAATGTGCTGAGAATGGAACACAGGGCCTCAGACATGCCAACCAAGTGTGCTACAGCTGAGCTACAGTCCCAGCCCATGTGGCAACTTTTTAAAAAATGTGTCTTAGATATAATTATATAGGAATATGTATACAGATGTGTAAAACTATTTTTAAGATATAAAACACTAGAGGGGTTGGGGTTATAGCTCAGTGGTAGAGTGCTTGGCAGTGTTGGAAAAGTGAACTGTCATGCTCTGATAAATGCAATGCAAAATTGTCATAACTCTTCTGCAGAGAAGTTTCAGAAAATATACCAAAATTTAATGTGCAACCTTACCTTTGCCCAAGTAACTTAAATAACTCAAATAACTTAAGCATTGTTGTTGCAGCAAATTTTTACATTTCACCATGAAATTGATCATTGTAATCAAGGCCTCCACCAGCTTGGAATCAGACCTCAGGTTGCCAGGGTTAGGAAGAGCAAAAGCAGAAAGTTAGTACTGAATGGGAACAGTTTGAATTGGCGAGTAGAAAAGTCTTGAGGATGGACAAATGATGGTGATGACTGTATAAAAATGTGATTCTATTTGGTACCATAGAACCATACTCTCTTTAAAAAGAGTTAACATGTTAATTGGCTCATATCTTGAACAGGTACAACTGAAGGTGTGTTCACTTTTTGAAAAACATGTGTCTGAGATATAGTAATAATAAGTGTTTGTATACAGATATGAAAAAAGTATTTTTAAGAAATAAAGATTAGAATAAAACCTACTTTATATATGCATGTGAAATTATTAAAATGAAAGACTTCATGGTAAAATATAAAAATTTGCCACAATGACAATAAATAAGTTATTTAAATTGAAATTCTTGGGCTAAAGGTAGGCATGCACTTTAAATTTTTGCATATTTTCTAAAATTTCTCTGCGGAAGACTTATGACAATTTTGTGTTGCAGTTATCAGAGCATGACAATTGCATTTTCCAACACTGTCTACATTAGATTCTCTCATTCTCTTTATTCTTTTTTTTTTAAATATATTTCTTAATATTTATTTTTTAGTTTTAGATGGACACAATATCTTCATTTTATTTGTATGTGGTGCTAAGAATCGAACCCAGTGCCTCATGCATGCCAGGCGAGCGCGCTATCACTTGAGCCACATCCCCAGCCCTCTCTTTATTCTTTTGTATTTGATAGGCAAAAACACACATGTACTTTATGTTTCCTTTGGATTACTATAGTGTATATGGAAAGTCATCTCAGCTGTTTTGTAAGTATAAACAGCCTATATTTGGCCTTTCCCATTTTTATGGGGCTGTTTGTTTCTTTTTATTGACTTGTATGAGCTCAGTGTGTGAGTAAGCTCTGGTGCGCCATGCAGACACCCACAGAATATCACCAAAATACTGTTTTGGAGCAGGTGGCAACAGTTCTCTCTTGCAGAGAGCCCTTTGCCAGCTTGGGAATTCTGGTTCTTCTCCTAAATTTCCAGTAGAAGTCAAAATTTTTCCACCTCTCCTGTGGGTGTCTGCCGATGGGCAGAGGCGGTCCTGGGTAGAGCCTGGGCTCAGGCTGGGGTATGCCAGTATAGACCCAGACCTATACTGGGCCCTGGCACCAGTTCTGGTTGGCAAGGCGGATCTGGGCCAAGCCTAAGCTCTAGAAGGTGTCTGCCAGTGGGTGGAGGCAGGATTGGGCTGAGCCTGAGCTCTGGTGGAGGTCAGCCAGTGGCAGGATGGACCTGGCCTTACCCTGAGCCCGGGCTCCCGCACAGGGTCAGCAGGGCAGATCAGGGCTGGGCCTGAGCTCCTGCAGGGGTCTGCCAGTGGCGGGATGGACATGGGGTACCCTGTGCTGGGCTCCCTCCACAGGTCATCGTGGCAGATCTGGGCCGATCCTGAGCTCCCAAGGATGTCTGTCGAGAAGCGGAGGCAGTTCTGGTCGGAGCCTAAGATCCTATAGGCGTCAGCTGGTAGCAGGTAGAATCTGGGTCTACCAAGGGTGCGCACAGCTTGAGCCCCAGCAGGTGTCTGCAGGTGACTGAATGGAACTGGCCCTACCCTTGCCAGAGCTCACAGGTAGGTCGCAGGTTGGTGAGGCAGTCCTGAGCTGAGCCTAAGCTCTAGCAGGGATCTGGCGCTGGCTGGATGAACTCGGGCTTAAAGATGGGCCCGGGCTCTGGTGCACTCTGGCAAGGTGAATCTGGGCAGAGCCTGAGCTCCGGAAAGTGTCTACTGGTTGTTGGATCCTACCCTGGATCTGGACTCCCGCACAAATACTTGACTGATCTGGGCTGAGCCCGAGCTCCAGCAAGTGTGTGCCAGTGAGCAGAAGCAGTCCTGGCCCAGGCCTGAGCTTTGGCGGGGATCTGTGGGTGGGTAGAGATATCCTGGGTCAGGCCTGAGCTCCTGAAGGGGTAGGCTGCTGGCAGGATTGTCCAGACCTTCATTGGTCCAGGCTCCCGCCCCTGTCAGGGAGGCTGATCTGGGCTCGGGCTAAACTCTGGCAGGTGTCTACCAGTAGGTGAATCAGTCCTGGGAGGAGCCTGAGCTCTGGAGCTCAGGAGGGGTTCTGCCAGTGGATGGAGTCAGTCCTGGGCCTAGCCTGAGCTCTGGTGCCAGGTTGCTGGTGTCTGGTTGGACCTGGGCTACCCTGGGCCCCCAGCAAACATGCATGTCCATGGAGTGGATCTGTACTGGACTTGAACTCTTCCAGTGGTCCACATGGGTCAGAGGCAGTCCTGAATCCAGTCTGAGCTCCGGAAAGCTCTGCTGGTGGTAAGAAGGACCCGGGCCTACTATGTGTCTGGAGTCTTGCTCAGGTCTTCTTGGGCTCCAGCTCCTGCTAAGGTCTGCGAGTTGGATCTGGTCAGAGCTGGAGCTCTGATGGGTTTCTTCCAGTGGGGGGATGGTACCCTGGCCACCCTTGCCCTGGCTTATGTGCAGGTTTGGTGTGGTGGATCTGGGCCATGTATGAGCTTCCAAGGGTGTCTGCCTGTGTTCCAGAAGCGTTCCTGTGTCTGGTGGGGGTCTGACGGTGGCGTGATGGTCCCAGGTCTTCCTTGATCTTGATCTAGTGCCTGTCTGAGAGGCTGATCTGGGCTGGGGCTGAACTCTGGCTGGTGTCTACCAGTGGGCAGAGTCAGTACTGTGCAGAGCCTGAGCTTCAGCGCCAGTCTACTGTTGACCAATTGGACCCGGGCTACTCTGGGCCTAGGCTCCCGCACAGGACCGCCGTGACAATCTGAACCTTACCTGAGCTCCTACAGTGGTGTACCAGTGAGCAGAGGCAGTCCTGGCCCAAGTCTCAGCTCAGCAGTGGTCATGCTGGTGGCGGGAAGGATCCATGCCTAGTCTCAGCCCAGGACTTCCTGTGCCCTCCTGCAGATCCCGCTGGAGCTTTTGCTCTACTCAGGACTGCCTGCGACCACTGGTGGACACATGCAGGAATTTATCCCCAACCCAGATCAGCCTTGCCAACAAGCTTGGAGCCTGGTTCAAGGTAGGCCTGGGTCCATTCCACCACCAGCTTACCCCCACCAGAATTCAAGCCAGTAACGGGACCACAGCTGCCCATAGTCAGGCCACCACCTGATCTCAGGCTCTATCTAGTTCCACCTTGCAGATGTGCATGGAGCCTGGGAACAGGGTAGGCAAGAGTTCATCCTGCCACTGCCAGACCCCCGCTGGAACTTAGCCTCAGCCCAGGACTGCCTCCACCCACAGGCAGAAATTCTCCTGAGCTCCAGCTGTGCCCAGAGCCACAACATCAACCTGTGCGCAAGCCAGGGCAAGGGAAGGCCCAGTGCCATCCCGTCAATGCCAGAACACCACCAGAGCTCCAGCTCTGCCCAGATCCGACTCCCCGACCTTGGGAGTTGCTGGAGCCCAAGCCTTGGGTTGCCGGAGTCCATTCAGCTACTGTGATATTGGAGCTGAAGTCCAGGGTAGCCCGGGTCCAACCAGTCACCAGCAGACTGGTGCTGAAGCTCAGGCTTGACCAGGACTGACTCCACCCATGGGAAGACCTCCTTTTCAGAGCTTAGGCTCTGCCCAAGACTGACTCCGCCCATTGGTAGTCACCTGAGAGAGTTCAGCCCCAGCCCAGATCAGTTCCGCTGACAGGTGCGGGAGCCTGGACCAAGGAAGGCCTGGACAATCCTGACACCAGCAGACTCCCACGAGAGCTCAGGCCAGATCCAGGATGCCTCCGACCACAGCCAGACACCCTCTGGAGCTCAAGCACAGCACTGATCCAACTCGTGGACCTGCACATGAGCCCGGGGCCAGGGTAGGCCCAGTTCTTTCCCACCTCTGGCCTACCTCTACTGGAGCTTAGACTTGGCCCAATACCACCTCCACCTATCATCAGACCCCTGCAAGAGCTCAGGCCTGGCCCAGGATATCTCCACCCACTCACAGATCCCCCCCCAAAGCTCAGGCTCAGGCTGGGACCACCTCTTCCCACTGGCAGACACCCTCTGGAGCTTGGGCTCAGCCCAGATCATACTAGTACACCTGCCAGAGTCCAGATCCAGGGTAGGCCAGGGTCCATCCCGCCACCTGCTGATTTCTGCCAGAGCTCAGGCTCCACCCAGATTCACCTTGCCAAAGTGCAATGGAGTCCACACTCTGCATTAAGCCTGAGTTCATCCTGCCACCACCAGATCCCTGCTGGAGATTAGACTAGGCTCAGGACCCCTGGCTGACCTGCAGGGGAGCCCTGGCAAGGGTAGACCTGGTTACATCCTGTCACCTGCAGACCTCTGCTGGGGCTCAACCTCTGCCCAGGAACTTTCTTTTTTTCTGCCCAGGAACTTGGAACATTTTAGAAAATGTTCCAAGGCCTCTGAGGAATTTACTATAATTCAATTTATTTATTTCTTGTTTGAGTTGGTAAGAATATTGAAGAGGGGAGCGGCCCCCTTCACTAAGTTTCAGGTCACAGCAGTGTGGCCTGGCTACCCACTGCATAGTCTCTAGACCTGTTTCATCTTAATCCCTGAAATTTTAGACATGGTGATTGACAGGTCCCCATCCCCCACACTTGGCAACTCCCCTTTCTACTCTCTGTGTCTATGAGTTGGACCATCTTAGGGACTTCATGTGAGTGAAGTCCTGCAGTGTTTGTTGTGAAACTGGCTCACTTCTCTTGGCCATCTGTGACTCCCTTGTGTTGTTATGGACTGCAGGCCTTCCTTCTTTCTTTAAGGCTCCATGTGTAATCAGCCACAATCTGTAAACCTATGCATCTTTTGATGGACATCTAGATTTTTTTCCACATCCCAACTCCTGTAACTAATGCTACAATGAAGGTGGAAAAGCTAATACTTTTTACAAATCTCAATTTCAGTTCTTTTGAGTAAATGACACAGAAGTGGTGAGGTCCTGCTCCTGAGAGTTCTAGTTCTAAATTTTGAGGAACTGCCACCCGTTTTCCATAGCAGCCACACAATTTTGCATTCCCATCAACAGAGGGGTTCCAGTTCCCCTAGTCACCACTCTTTTAATGGTTTTTGATAAGAACACACAGAGCTGTAGCATGTGCTGTAATGTCTCATTGAAGTTCTGGTTTTCATTTCCCTGAACACCTTATAACAAATCATCTGTCACACACCAAATCAACTGAATCAAGGATGAAGATCACATGGTTGTCAAATTCAACACCCTCACACACACACACACACACACACACAAAGGGGCAGGTTTGTGAAGCGGACCTGATCCGGGTGTGATCTCCATCGGGTGTCTGATAGTAGCAGGATGGACCCTGGAGTACCCTCATCCCAGGCTCCAGTACAGTTTGGCAGGGCAGATCTGGCACCATCCTGACTACTTGCAGGTGTGTGCTGGTGGGTGTAGGCAGTCCTGGGCCAAGCCTGAGATCTTATGGGGGTCTGCCAGTGGTAGTATGGACCCAGGCTTCCCCTGGGGCCCAGGGCCCACATATGTTGGCAGCTTGGGTTGGGCCTGAAGCTCCAGCATGTGTCTGCTGGTGGGCAAAGGTAGTCCTGGGCTGAACCTGAGGTCCTGTAGATGTCTGCAGTTGAGGGATTGACAGGCCTAACCCAGGGCCCCACTCCCAAGCAGGTCCAGATTGGTCCTGAGGTCTGGCGGGTTTCTGCTGGTGGTGGGATGGACCAGAACCTCTCTTAGGCACCTATTCCCAAGCAGGTCATCCAGTCTGATCTGCTCAGGGGCTGAGCTCTGGCAGGTGTCTGCAGATGGGTGGAGGCAATCCTGGTCCCAGCCTGAGCTCCAGTGGTGGTTTACTGGTGGTGGGATGGAACCTGGCCTACCTTGGGCTCTGGGTCCTGCACAGATAAGCGGGGCATATCTGGGTCGGACCTGAGCTCCATCGGGTGTCTACCAGGGTTGGATGTTTTTGAGCCTACCCTGTGCCCAGGACCTTGCACAGGACAGCAAGGCAGAAATAACCTGAGCCTGAACTCAGGTGGGGGTCTCCTGGTGAGGGATGGACCCAGTTATACCCTGGTCCCCACTCCTGCACTGGTCTGCGGGGCCAGTTCTGGGCCCCTGAGGTCTGAGGGGGGTCTGCCAGTGGCCTCATTGACCAGGACCTATGCTGGGCCTGGGCTCCAGGTCAGGTCATGGAGGCGGATCTGGGCCTGGATTTCTGGTGAGTGTCTGTTGGTGGGTGGAGGTGGCCCTGGGGCATTCCTTGGCTTCTGCAGGGATCTGCTGATGGCAGGATTGGCCTGAGGGTAACCTACACCAGGGCTCCAGTGAAGTTGGGGGGCAGAGGGCGGATCTGAGCAAGGCCTGAGCTCCTCTGCCAGTGACGGGATGGTCCTGAACCTACCCTGTGCCTGGCCTGCCGTCCCAGCCCCAACTGGTCAGTGAGGTGAAACAGATCAGAGTCTGAGTTCCAGTGGGGGCCTCCTGGTGATGGGACAGACCCCGGACTATCATGGGCCCTGGCTCCCACACAGCTCTGCAGAGAGGACCTGGGCCAGGCTTAAGTTCTAGTGTGTGTCTGCTGGTGGGCAAAGGTGGCCTGACCTCAGGTGGGGGTCTGTTGGTGGCAGGATGGACCCGGGCTTACCCTGTGACCAGGCTCCTGTGCAGCTCAGCTGGGCAGATCTGTGCAGATCCTGAGCTCCCGATGATGTCTGCAGGTGGGTGGAGGCAGTCCTAGGTGGAGCTTTTCTCCTTCAGACAGTGGTAGGACTCGGGAATTTGCTTAGGAGATGGACAGTTGAGTTGGAGTTGTCTTTGGAAACCAGTTCAAGTGGAACTAATTCATAGACTTTACCATATACAAATTCTACATGTATCATGTTTTGACTTGAATATTAATATGTGTTTTTTGTTATTGTACAACTTGTATTTTTCACTATATAGCAGAATTTATTTGACAGGGTATTATTCAACAAAGGAGTGGAAAATTCAGAACCTCACAGAGGCCAAGGCTTCTAAAGTCAGTTCTGCAAATAACTAACTACCTGAACAAGTCATGTCACTTCTTGGACTACAGCTCTCATTTTGTTTCTATAGCACTTCCATCTTCCTGCCATTTCATAGTAGCTTCTAGCTGTACCTTATTTGCATTTAGTAGGGGTAAACTTTCTGTAATTTCAACATCAAAGCTTACTTTGACAGATGGTTGCACTGATGCCAGACATATATCTCCATGTGAGACATTTCAGTTTTCCTTAAGGTTGTCCAGGATAGTTTTCCAGCATTCCCTCCCAAATTTTCCCCTGCCTCTTTGGACAGAGAAATCTTTTCAGTCCTGATTCATACAAATAACAAGTTTTGCATCTTTTGGACAATGGATATTATTTTTATGTATAAGTAGTCTCTTGCTAATCTGATTTTACTTTGCTTTTAAATAATTAGAGATAGCTGCTAAAGTTTATCAATTAAAGGAGATAAAAATAACATTTTAGGGTCCTTGTTTCATTGACAAATGTTACCAGATATTCAATGGTTGAAAAATCCCTACATTCATAGAATGAGCTCTAGTTGACCATAATGTGTTGTATTTTGAAATGCTACTAGATTTGTATGTATTCACTTCATTCAGAGTTACCAAATATATATTCATAAAGAAAATTAAATTATTTTTATTCATGGGTAACTACATTTGTATTTTATACCATTTTCATGTCTTATGAAATATCATTTTTCTTTGGTCTTTTTTCATCTATTAAAAATGGAAAACTGGCTTCATCAAAAGAGATCCTGCGCTGAGCACAGTGGCACATGCCTGTAATTTCAGCAGCTCAGGAGGCTGAAGCAGGAAGATCACAAGTTTAAACCCAGCATCAACAGCATAATGAAGCCCCGAGCAACTTAAGTGAAATCCTGTCTCAAGTTAAAGATAAGAAGGGCTAGGGATATGGGTCAGTAATTAAATGCTGCTGGGCTCCATCCCTTCTACCAAAAACAAAACCAAAACCAAAAATAAAAATAATGAGCTGTAGCTGTACAACACTGTGTCTACACTGGTCTACCATCAGGCATGTCTGTTCTTTTAAGGTTTATCAGACCTCCTCTCTGAACCCATGAAGTTCTAAGATCTTAAAATATTGAACCAATCTTCTTTCCAGTCTTTTCTACACACATTTGTCTAATTATTTTTTTTCCTTAGTTGGAGGGACTCCTTTTCATTATTTTTGCTTTCTCCCTCTTTGAGAGGAAGTCATGTTATGTTGCCCTGGCTGGTCTTAACTCCTGAGCCCAAGTGTCCTCCTGCCTCAGCCTCCTGAGTAGTTGGAACTACGGATGCCTGCCACCCTCCCTGGCTATATTAATTATTCTTAATTTGCTATGAATCCATCCTTTTCCTGAGGAATATCCAGTCATTGTCATCTTTCCTTTTGTTTTTCTGCTGTAGAATCACACACAGATTTATATTATTAATTAATTTCTCATCTTCTTTGATTTTGCTTCCTATTTTATTTTTAGCTTGGTTAATGAGAGGTTTATTATCTTGTCAGAGAATCAAATTTTGTGTTTATTCATCCTTTCTAGTGCTTTAGTTCTAGATCCTTATCCTCTTTTAGATTCATTAACTCCACATTTTCACTTTATTTGGTCTTTTTTAATTGAAGAATTAAAATGAGTAATAAGCTCTATCATTTTAGTTATTCCTTTTTAATGAATGTATGGAATAAATGGTATAATCTTGTCTCTGTGGGGGGGCGGGGGCGGGGTTGTGCTGGGGATCAGATCCAAACCCTTGCACATGGTAGGCAAGTGACTACCAAAAAGCTCCATACCTAGTTCTTTTTTTCTTTTCAATTTGAGATGGGAGCTCACTAAGTTGCTGAGGCTGGCCCCCACCTTGCCATCTTCCTACCTCAACCTCCCAGGGAGCTGGGATTACAGGTGTGCACCATTGTGCCTGGCTATAATCTCGGTTTTGACAAATCATCTTTGTCTCATTGAGTTCAGTGTTGGGAATTCCTCTTTACTTATTTTCCAGATAGTATGTAATTTTAGTTGCAATCACTAATTTCAGTTCCTGTGCTTGATCAAGTGTACTGAGCTACCTTGCTGAAAGTGTCCCTGCACGAGGGCAAATCTCAGGAGCACATGCTGTGTGATTCTACTCACACACAGTGCATGACTGAGCCATGCTGTGGAGTCTGGATGGTGGAGAGTTGTTCCATGATGGGAGTGGAGTCTGGATGGTGGAGAGTGGTTCAAAGATGGGACAGGAGGGAGCCCAGGGCATGGAGCGGGCCTTCAAACTTCCTGATGTTTTTCTTCCTGATTTGGTGTTGGTTAGATTGTGTTCCTCTGTAACATTCATTGGATTGTGCACTTCAGAATTATGCATTTACCTCTCCTAATGTTACCATTTCATAGAAAGTTTAAAACATAGAGCGTATTAGAAGACCTAATAAAAATATTTGATTGTGAACTCCAAGGCTTCGGCAGCATTGCTCACTGCCTGGTGATTGGCCAGCCTCTTGGGAACTGCTGTGAAGCCTGTGATGCTGCAGGAGTGGGAGGCAATGTGTAATCTCCCCTTTGAAGCTTGTTCACAGTTTGCTGAGGCCAGAGCCATTTGTTGAATGTAGATATGTGGAAATTCCTTGCTGTTTGTTTTACTCAATTCAATATTTATTGAATCATTCTGTGAAACAATAACATTTTGAAAGCTAGTTTGTAGAGGGACCTGTGTGTGTTATTCAATCTGAACATGGTGGCATTGGGATGCCTCCACCTACTTTTGATTCTGTTTGCTAGTTACCACTCTGTGATTTCAGAGCACATCATGTTCATGCTGGCTTGGAAAGGTGACATCAGGAATAAAGACATCACTTCTGCTTTCATATAAGCTATTATGCACAACAAAGACCACAGGGATTATGGCTTAAACCTGTCTATATCTCAGCACAAAAAAAATCATGCACAGCCAAAGTCATCCGGAGCAACTTCTTCCTCTTTAGTAGATTGACAAGGTACTTTTGCTTTTGTTGTCCTGGTAGTTTGATATTTTATTTTTATTTTCTTCCTGGATTTACAAGTACACAATTCCAAAATGTAAGTATACACTGAGGGAGGTCAGCAGAACACAAGGCAAAATGCTGCTTAGATAATCGTATGTTTTTCATTTAAATGAAGGATAAAGGCATGTGTTTTTAGAAGTTGTGCATATAATTTGTAATTGAGAACCACAGGTTGGGATTACTCTTCAACTTGTTTTTATGCTAGACTGACTTAATTCAATTTTTCAGATAGAATAATGAAGACTAGATGGTTGATGAGTTTTGAACTACATTAAAAAATAGTGGTCCTTATAATAACTGATTTTTCCACCTAATGATTGAAACAGTTGCATATCTGCCACTAAATCAAACATGTGGCCAATGTGTTTTCTGATACCATTATAATAGTACACCTTGTCATCTGTACAGGATGCATATCATCTGTCTCTTGAAATTTGCCAATTTGATGAGAGGAAAATTTTCTTGAAATATGCAGATTTTATATATACAGATAAACCAATGATGAAGATGTTAAAAGTGAGATATACATTTTTACAATCTTACACATATAATGTTTTTTTAATTTGTTTGTGTAAATTTCGGGAATGGACACATTTATGTTACTGATTATATTTCTTCATTTTTTGTTGTATTCTAATTGTTAATGTTAATATAAGGTTATTATGAAGTTTTGTGTAAATTTCTTGTCATCATATATAAATTCAAATACTTCCCACAATGTATTGGGTTGGAAAAGAATTTTAAAGTATTTTCTCATGATAGCTGAATTAATAAATCTTTTTGCTTTCCAATATAAGAAAGATCTTTCCTACCCAATATTATATTACTATCCACTTACTTATTATCTGCTTCTTTTATAAACCATTCCACTCAGGGTGTGTGTGTGTATGTGTGTTTGTGAGTGTGTGTGTGTGTGTGTGTGTGTGTTTGGATGACAATTACATGACTAGTATCCCTAGTGTCTATTCCATTTCCCTGCCTCATTTAAACCTAAGTGTCATTTTTATATTGTATGTACTTTATTTGCATTACTTATTAATTGCATTATTCTATATTGTACTTCTTATAATAAATAGAAAAGTTTATAGAAATGATGAAACTGGGGAGTAGAAATTCTATTGACAAAATTAGTATGGGATTTCACTAAAAAACTTTATAATAGTTGCAGTTTTATTATTTTTACTGACTTATGAAAGGGAAGTTCCATATTCCAAAATGATGTTATCTTCAAGTAAATGATACATTTTAAATATTTTGAGCATTATAAAGCTCAAAGCTAAGTTAACTCTTGTTTTATTTGTATATTGATTCTAAAAAGTAAGTTTGATGTAGTCATAAAAATTTAGTCAAAAATATTTCCTTGCACAAAGATATTGCCATACAAGTTTGTTGATGTAGAGAGCAAGAATCTGAATATTTTTGAGCATTGAATTTTGTCATGATTTCTGAGGATTACTGTATCAAGTAGAGACTGGTATTGTCCTATTTCTTCATGGTGTCTGTTTTGCGTGTATCCAAAGGACCCCTAGTTTAAGAAAACTAAATGTACCTCTCATTTCTTTCACATGGGGCAAACACTGATGTTCGTGTGGGAACCCTGATGTCCACTTCTCCCACGTCCCAGAGTTCCTTCTCTCATTGTTGTAGCACAGTCCTTACTAATGTCACACTCTGGAGGGGTTCTGTGGCTGGATGAGGGCTGTGTGTCTCCTCCACTTTGAAGCCACCCTCTGTGTGGCTTCTTCTTCCTCACCCCTCTCTGCCCAGAAGGAGCCTCTATCTGAATATGGTGCCTCTCCTTCCTCTGTGCTGTGTTTTTGTACCTGAAAGATGCTCTGCGCTATGGGTGGCTTTTGTGTGGCTGCTCTGCCACTGCCCACACCCTCAGGAACCATCCATGTGCTGTTGAGTGGGACCTAGCTAGGCCTGTGCTCGTCCATGGATGGCTTCTCATTTTCCTGCTGGTGGGCATCTGGGCTGTTGCTGGTTTCCTGTTCTGTTCACAGGCTGCTGTGAACATTTTGTTTGCGCAACACACAGGTGTGGGTCCTCCAGGTTCTGGCTCCAGGTTCCCTGCATCTTCAACCTCAGAATATGGGGCCAGGCTGTTTACCATGGGGATTGTGCAGCCTGGTGACCTGGGGATGTTGGTGGCTCTGCAGCCTGGTTGTCACCATGATCAGAGCCACCAAGCTGGCTGGGTGGGATTGTATGCAGTTAGGTACCTGCTGGGCTGCCTAAAGCCATCTCTAGCTCTCCAGCACTGGGTTGGGGATATATAGCAGGGTGTCTGCCTTCCTCTAAGCACAGGGGTGATGGTACCCATATTAATTACACAGTAATATGTGGGTTGATATCTTAACCCAAATCTCTGCCTGTTTTAATCAGGTGGGGACCTGGGAAGGAAAGAAGGATATCACTTCCAGGTGTCCCAAGGTCCTTTCCTGGCATGAAGAGACAAATTGATGCCACAACTTATGTGTCACAGGTGAAGCAAATTCCTTAAGTGTCCTTGGGCCTCCACCCATCTGTCCACCCAAGCCAGCCTGGAGCTTTATGTGAACAGTCTCTGCGTCCATGGAGCCCCTGGCCACAGCTCCGCTCAGTAGAGACTCAGCTCCCGTGGCTTGCGTGTGGGCTCAGCCCTGTCATTGTGATTTAGTCCTCCATGGAGGGTGTTTCTCCTTGAATCAGGGTCCTCTGAAGTTTACCTCTTCTCCGTATGTCCCTTGGGGACTAGTGTGACATTTTACCTAGGCTCTCTCTTCTGGGAAGCCCATCAGAGCCCTGCCTGATGGCGATGACTGGGGAGGTCAAAGATGAGGAAACCGAAAACCTCACCGGTCCAAGGACCTCCTTCAGGGGAAATAAAGAAACATGCAAGATTCACAGGCAGGATGTCCCAATGATTAAGGGGACCCCATTTGCCTGAAGATGTTGGGTAAAGTTTCCTAGATAAAATGTAACTCTGAGGTCAGTTTTAAATTTGAGTAGGAATTGAACAGGTGTTAACCATGTCCTTAGTTCTAGCTTTAGAAATTATTCTAAATCTGTAATTTTGTAACCTTTGACAGCTTTGGATAAAAAAAAATGGAAAGGTAAACATCAGTGACAACTGACAAATGTCCTCTTGGTAGCTGCAGGTGTTGATTCTGGCAGTCAGTGTCATAAGTGAGAACTCAGCTCTGTCATGGTCATGCACACATTCTTCTGTTTGATGCATTGTTTGCATATACTGGTTGTTTGGATACAGGATAAAGGAAAATAGCACAGACCTCATGCTTAGGGCTGTGAGAGCCCTGGCTCTGTTCTGACCTGGATAAGGGCATCTGGCTCCAGCTGCCAGCAGCAGGTGTGTTTTCTGAGCACTGAGAAGCCTGCAGGTCTGATCACAGTGCTGGCCCCACAGCCATGGTATGCATCTGTATAATTAGAACAGAGCCATCAGATACAGTGGACTCTCAGGCCCCACACTCCTCTAATGACCTTGCCCTGGGCTGGGCTTGACCTGGTGTCTCAAGGATGCTGGGTGTCTGGGCTGAGGGGTGGGGTGGGGTGTTGGGTGTGGAGATGAGAGGATGATGCTTTTCTATGGGGAAAGTGAGAATGTCTATGCAAGTGGGGTCCCTTGTACCTGGGAGCCATCTGTCAGTAAAGCAAGGCTTGGTTTCACCTTGGCTTTGAATTGACCCCTGTTGGTGTGGCTGTCAGTCAAATGAATGGAGGCCCTGGTGTCTCTCCTGACAGCTGGTGCAGTAGCCACTGTCAGAGAGCCAGTGAAACCAGTGGGCCTTCCAGGAGGCAGGTTTGAGGCTTTGGTCCAGCTGTCACCAGTCAGGGAGGTGCAAGCCTCCTGGAGAGTTCATTTGGGCATGATTTTGGATTCTCACAAAGTGGCCTTTAATGACACCTGCTTGCTGCATTAGATTTTAATGATGAAGTTGCTTGCAGCGAGGTTGTTTGTGGCTTTCCAGGCACTGCACGTTGGTGTCAGCGAGTCTCACCTTGAGGCCCCCAGGAATGTGAGGTGGCTTACAAAGAGGGTCTTGCAGATACAGTCAAGTTAGGATGTGATCTTTAGTGTGGGCCCTAATTCAATGTGGCTGATGTCCTCATTATAAAGAGGAGACAAATGTGCACAGAGAAGGAGGCCATGTGAAGACGGGGGCCGAGATCTGGAAGATGTGTCCACTTGCTGAGGTTGCCCAAGACTGCCAGCACCCCATAGCGAAGAGGAGATCAAGGAAAGGTCTTCCCCTAGATCCTCTGCATCCAGTGCAGCTCAGACAATGCCTTGGTTTTGAACTTGTTGCCTCTAGAAATATGAGAGAATGGATTTCTGTTGTTCTAAGCCACTCAGTGTGTGGTCAATTGCTGTGGCAGCCCTAGGAAACAGACGTTCTCAAAGTCAGACTGTTGGCTACCATTTAAAACCAGAGTTTCTATACAAATCTGGATTTCTGATATTTAGAAAGTTAAAACGAGTTCACATGGGGCTGGCACCTCTGATGGGTAAAGTCAGAAACACTGGGTTCACTCCTGTGGCCACCTCTCCCCCAATGTCTTAAAAGTGGCTTGCCATTCCAGCTGTGCTCCCCCACCCTGCAGCAGCCAGAGCTTGTGGCCCCTGCTTCTATGCAGGCCTGGGTTGGAGGTTGAGAAAGGGCGCTCTCTGGCTTTCCAGTGTCTAGAGCAGGCCTTGGCCTACATCCGCCCCATGAAGTGCTTTATAAGTCAAGTTTTACTGGAATCTTCTCATTTCTGCCTATGGTGATGGTCACAGGGCAGCACCAGTAGTGTGTGGCTGCATTATAAGCCATTTGGTCTGCAGAACAGAAAGTGTTTGCTCTCCAGCCCTCTACAGAGAAGGAATTTACCAATCCTGACTTTATCAAGAAACCCAGAACTTTATGTGAACTCTTAACTTGTTTTTTTTTCTTTTTAAAATTTTAGTTGTAGATGGAGACAATATATTCCTTTTATTTATCTTTGTGTGGTGCTGAGTATCTAAACTAGGGCCTCACATGTGCTAGGCAAGTGGCCTACCATTGAGTCACAACTCTAGTCCCAATGAACTTTGTTCTTAATTTCAAAAACTTAACTATCAGTAAGGACATCTTTCCATGTCAATATATGTGAATTTCCATCACTTTAAAAGCCCTGGATGTTTTTGATGTATTTAGCCAGCTCTTTCCTTATGCACATTTAGCCAATAGTGGCCATACAAGGCCACTGAGCTCCCTTTTGTATACCAGGGAATTAGTGTGTGAGCAAGAAGGTCAACCAGGCATTATGAGTCAGTAGACTAGTCCCTGACACTTGCCACATGCCCATGCTCAGTTGTTAAGAGCTACAAACCCCTCTGTGTAGAGGCTGTGTGGGCCACCATGTGGAGAGGGTCTCTAGGGCTTTGGGAGCTGCTGTAGCTCAGGGTGCTGAACTGGAGGAGGGGCCAAGATATACTCCTGAGTGTCCCCCTCTGAAGACCTACAAAGGCACAAACCTGCCCAGGTGGGAGATCACCCCAGAGGAACAACTGCTTGGCTATTCTTCCTCAGCACAAATGGCCACCCTGGCCTAGTGCAAGGAAGGTTTGAGTCTCTCTGGCCCAAAGGGAGGAGTGCCATGGGGTAGAAACTTGGCCACTGGTGCTGGGTGTTTGGGCCTTTGCCATACACACCTTTGCCAACTTGGATTGAAGAGTGGGTCTAGCCAGCTGGTCAATTTTCTCCACAGCTCCAGGAGA
Source organism: Marmota marmota marmota (assembly GCF_001458135.2). Taxonomy (NCBI): domain Eukaryota; kingdom Metazoa; phylum Chordata; class Mammalia; order Rodentia; family Sciuridae; genus Marmota; species Marmota marmota. Next base: position 60,846 of record NW_026006000.1, on the reverse strand, counting down.
CTCATCTGTGGTTGGTTGGCTTCACCTGTCTGTTCAAGATCCCAGCCAGTAATGTCCGCTCCAGGCTATTGACGGTGTGCCTGGAAGATAGCCTGGCAGGGCTGAGGCTGCTATCCTCCTGTAGGCCTGCCTGTGGCCAGCATCTGGAAACTTGACCCTGGAGCTGTTCCCTACAGGACAGGTGAGTCCCAAATCCCTGCCTCTACCAAGAACATGATGTCTGATGACCTGCTTTCTTTCAAGGAGTCTGGGATTGGGTATATGCCAGAATATTGAGCTATCTGAGTATCTCCCAGTGAAAACTTGGAGCACAGAGTCCCTAATGAGCTTCCCTGTTTATGTTGTTCTGGGAGGAGCATATTGTTCTGTGTGACCCTCTAAGAGGCAACAGAATGAGGAAGGGTCTCCACAGAGCTGGCCTTCCCTGCCTACCTTGTTGTGAATCAGATAGCCATCAGTACCACTGTGTGAATCACATAGCCATAAGTACCACTGTGTGCCAAGCCCCAGGAGGCCTTCAAGAGGAGCAACAGATATACAGTGGCCTTGGGAAACCAACAGAAGAGGGCTTCAGTGGACAGTATGTGGAGCTGCAGGGAGGCCTGAGAGGGGACTCTGGTTCCTTAGGGAAGGAAGAGGACAGAGGTAGGGACTGGCTGTCATCAAAGGCAGAAGCAGCAAGCAAGTGCACATAGTCAAGTCCTTTCAGAGCACGTGGAAGTGGTTTTCATGACGAGGACTTAGTTATGTGTGGAACACAGGAGTCCTGGCCAAGAAGAACCCAGGGCCTGGCCTTGGGATGGACCAGGAGGTAGGGTGGCTCCCTCAGGCAGGCTCAGCCTTCAAACCTGGGTAGATCGAGGCCTTGGCAGAAGTGAAGCCCAGAGGTGCCTGCAGGAAGTGGTGAGGGTACAGAGAGCAGCACGCCATGGGTCAGGGGCACCTGGTATTTCTTTGGGGTGGGGTGGCTTGAGGATGAAGCTTGGGGACACAGGTTGCCAGATGAGGTTGTTGTTGTAGAAAATTGTTGAAATGCTTCCCTGAAATTCAGACTCTGGGAATCATGGGGAAGGAACCTGGCTCCTGGCAGTCTCATCCTCAGAATCTGTGTCTGGACTTCCTCTCCCTGGCCTTGATTTTATTAACTTTTAGAAGGAACTGAATACACTGACAGGCATTGTGTGGGGAGCTCTGTGGAGTGTGGCAAACTGGAGCACAGTAGCCCCTCTGAGACATCCCTGTGTCACAAAGGATGGCAGTGGGATTTCATCCCAGGGAAACTCTGAGCCCTTGGCACTGGCTCCTGGAGCTTGTGTTAAGAATGGCTCTGAAGCTCAGTGAGAGAGACTGAGAGTGCTTGTCCCATGTCCTAGCTGTGGCTCCTGCTTCCTGCATCCCTGGCTTGGCCCAGCTCTGCATCTGTGCTCCATTCCTTGTGCCTTCCACACCTGCTCACAGCCAGCTCAGGGCCAGCCCTTGCCCTGGGAGGCCTGCTGCCTCCCTGTCCCTCAAACTCCACTTGGCTGCTCTTTCCCTCCCTGCACAGTTCATATCTCCCTCAGGAAGTCCTCCAACCATCTAGGACTGGTTCATCTGTTTGAATTTCCATTAAATCCTCCACCTGCTTACTGGCCTTCACCCCTCCCAACACATTTCCCCTGCCTGTGGCTTGCCTGTCCTTGCCTGTGGGCCCCCAGGGCAGCTACACTGTCTCCCCAAAACTCCATACCCACTTCCTTATGCAGGGGATGTGAGAGGGTGGTAGTGCCCTGCCTAAGATCAAGGATGTGACAGTCAAAGATCCGGATGGCCATTCTCATCCTTGCCTCTTGAGGCTCTTCAAATAAATCTGTTGACATCCCTGAGCCTCAGAATCCTGCTAATACAGAGTGAGTGAGTCATTGGGAGCATGTGTGAGATCTGGGTGTCTGAAGCTTTCTCAGCCCTGGGCACATAATAAGTGCTTGCTTAACACCTGTCAGTAGCAGGCATTCCTGTCCCTGCTCTGCCTGTCTACTTTCCTGTCTGCTGGATTCTTGGATGACAATTCCAGTGTAGTCTCTTCATCTTGCTTAACAAAGTCAGTGCTGGAGTGGCTCCAGAGTGGAAGCCCTGCTGTCCCAGAGGACAGGACCAACAGGAGCACAGCCCCGCTACTGCCTGGGGAGGGGAAGGACAAGAAGCTGCTCAAGAATACAGGTGCAGATGCCTTAACCAGCTTCCCCACTCAGGGGAAGTTTCCACAATCCAATAACCCTAGTGACCTTACATTGACCTCCAGGGGCTTGACGGACTTGGAGATCAGACTGGCATGTACACCCTGATCTGTGTCTTCTGCCTGGCCATCCTGGTCTTTTCGATGAACAGTGTTGCATTTGACTGAAGGTACTGGCACAAAGGCTTGGGGTGAGTGAGCAGGGCAATATCCCCCATTTCCAGACTGGGTCTGGCTTGAGAATGTGGTAGAGCTTTTGGAGAACCAAGAGGACATCATGTTCCCCTTGGAGGAGTGCACGACCATGATAGACACAGGGCTGCAGCTTGAGGAGAGGGACTTCTTGCTGAACAGAGGTTCCTAGAAGCTCTTCCAGTCAGCTGCTCAGACCTTCTGACTATGTCTATGAGAAAGAGATGAAAAATGAACATGTAAACTCTTCCAGCCCAAAGAGTAAGAGGGTCAAGTTTACTTACCGTACCACCACCCTCCCAGAGGACAGGGGTCATACAACAACTCCATCCTGTTTGACAGTGATGATAGCATCTAGTGGATATGCCCAGACATGTGGCTGGGGGACTTGCAGGACTTTAGAGACTATAGTAAAGGCTACAGGACCAGATAGAAACCCTTTCTTATTTTGTATTCAACTTTATGCCTTCTGTTTTCTAAACGGTGGAGCTGGGAGTCTGATCAGCAATAGGGTGACTTCACAAAGTTGAGTTCCTGGACTTCTGGAGGGAGCCCTTTCTAAGCATGTTTCAGAGGCCTGATGAGCTATGGTAGCTGGGTTTCCAGCAGAGAAATGCTTCTGAAACAGCTACATGTAGGGATGAAAAAATTCTAACACAACAGTTTTGCTTATAGCCTGGTACCAGCTCAATGCAGATAGTAAACCTGACCCCACAGACATTGTTTGTCATCTCATGGTAAATGGCTGTGTGTAGTGAGGAAATATTTGGATGGTGACTTTCCTTTTCCTATACCTTTTAAAGCGCAGTGGACAGGTACAGGCCATGGCCTGGGTTTGGACACATATGAGAGGGGACTGAATGTAGCTATCCTTACTTGTTAGGAGTGCTGCTCAGTATTTTTTTTAATACATTTCCACAGTTGTTCCTTTGAACTCTGGAATTTTTTTAAAACATAAAGAGAAGAAATTTCAGTCTTTTCTTTGAGATCTGTGTGATTTACACATGAGTTTAATTCCCTGGGATTTGCCACGTCATGTCTTTTCCTGGGTGTCCATGCAGGATGTTAGGTTTTTCAAGTTTTGCATATTTCTCTTTAGTGACAGCATCTAAGAAGCTTATTCTCACTTCGTTTTTCTTAGCTTTAGCTGTTGAACTTTCTTGTATAACACTTGGACAGGAGCTTTACTTAAAATGTTAATATACATTAAGGGAGGGAGGGTCATATTCTTTAGTTTCCTTTTCTTTTAGACTTTTTTTTTAGTTGTTGATAGACCTTTATTTTATTTATTTATATGCTCTGCTGAGAATTGAACCCAGAGCCTCACACATGCTAAGCAAGTGTGCTACTGCTGAGACCCAACCCCAGCCCCCTCTTTATAGTTTTCTATGTGAAGTTTAGAACACTAGAACACACACAATTTATTTTTGTCCTAAGTTTGCTGAGAATCCTGGGGAGCTCCTGGAGTGCACTGCTGAGGGCAGAAAGCCCCCAGTGAATAGTGATCATGCAGGTTTTTTGTAGTCAACAAAATGTACCATCCAAACTGAATCTAAAGGTAGAATTGATCTACCATGTTTGCAGAAGGGAAAGTGCCCAAGAATTACCTTCCAATTAAACTTTCCATTTCATCAGAAAAAAAAAAGAAAATTAGATGATGTTTCAAGTTAGCAATACTTATAAATCATCCATGCAATAACTGTCTTCACAGGTGTGCATTTGTGGGAAAAGCAGAATTCACAAAAATAAATGACTATTCCAGAGCCCAAGAAGCAACTATTATGAACAAACTATAGCTATCAAAAAATTAAAGTGCTAAGAGAGAAAAAGTGATTCTTGTATAATTTTTAAATAAAAATAATTAAAAACATCATGAAATATCATCTCAAACAAACAAGATTTCAGGTTAGCAAAATGTGACATTTTAATTTATTAAGATGCTATGGTTGGAAAAGCAGACACTGGACTAATCTCATTATGAGTTAACTGAGCCATTTGCATCTCTAAGAAATGGAATTTGAAAGGCTCAAAGTAGGAGGAAACTTTAGCAAGTCACTTGAAGCAGTTCCCTTACTTCCAATGGCTGATGACCAAACTATACAAAAGAGAATTGTTTTTATCCAATTGCTCTTGTATTTTAGACTCCCATGCATAGGAACCCAGACTTTTCTACCTATGAAGCAGCAGCCAAAAAATTTATCCTGTATATCTTGCATGCCTCAGACAGGGCTGAAATTACAGGTGATGTAGTCTTGATCTCAGAGGCTAGTATTGGGTTGATTTTGTAAGTATTTAAAATGGAGCTTAGGAGCTGAATCCAGGGACTTCAAAGAGCTTCAGCTTAACTGGAGAATGAAGCAGAATACCCAGGCCTTAGCTGCAAAAGGAGTTTGCAGGACAGCTGGTACCTTTTAGGAAGAGCTCCCTGGTTAGCCAGTGGCCTTTCAAAGGGCTTAGTGGGAAGGTATCAGAGAACAACTGTGAGGAGAGAAGACAGTTCATGCCTGTTGGACACACAACCAAGCTACCCAGGAAGTCTGGCTCCTTCTAGGAGATGTTTTCAGTTCCATCTTTCTTCAGAGCTTCAACTTCAAAGAAATAATGGAGGTCCATTCTGAAAGCGAGGAGTGTGAACTGAAAGGGAGTGTTGCACTCAACAGGCTGCCTGCGAACCAGTGGCACAGTGACAATTTGGTGGGGGTGTAGTTTGAGAGGAATTGCCATTGTCATGGGAGCATCAGTACAGGAATATTCAAATCAGAGCCTTTCCTGAGGTGGGAACATTGGACAGGAGCAGAGAGCAAACGGGGATTATTGGAATGTGCCAGTTCTTCTTTGGTGGAGCTAGAAGGTGTCCATGATCTTGAAGATGCTTCTGGTGAATAGCACAGGCATACCCAGCATGAATTGGCCTCTACACAGTTACCTGTGCTCCTTCATAGTAGAGCTCAGTCAGTTCAACATGGAGGAAGTCAAATGGAAGGTCATGAGGAAAGGGTCCCTTTTTTTAAAAAAAAAATATTAGTTATTGATTAATGTTTATTTATTTATTTGTTTATACATGGTGCTGAGAATCAAACCTAGTGCCTAACAAATGCTAGGAGCTCTACTACTGAGCGACTCCCCCATCCCCAGAAAAGGGTCCCTTTTACCATATAACATCCACGATATATGTGTGTGTGTGTGTGTTTGTGTGTGTGTGTGTGTGTGTGTGAATGCTGAAGAGGCAACTTGAGACAATTTAGTTGGATTTCTGAGTGACTGTCAGTTGTTTCCATATGTGTCATGGTCACCATTCATTGAAGTATTTCATTCTTATTTACTTCAGTGTGTAAGCATGGGTTAGATCACCTTGTTTTCCAGCTAGTCAACTATAGCTATTAAGCACTACACCCCAAGATACCTAAATCCAAACAGGGCAACAACATAAACTATCAAGTCTTGAACTCCAGATTCCAGGCACCATGCATTTGCCTGTCTTCATTCTCTAGGTTTTCATGGTTGAGATATCCAAATCCTGGGGCTCGATGAATAATCTGAACTACACAAGTGTTTTCAAGTCCCTTTATTTTACCCAAAGAGTGGCATGCTCAGACTTCTTTTTAGGGAAAAACAAACAGGTTTTTGGAGAGGGCTGTAGGTTGTAAACACTGGTCATAGGCAGGGAGCTTGAGACAGGAGCTGAGGACTGTGTGGCTTGATGCAGTTGGAGATGTGCAGCCACTGTCTCCAGGTCCTGGTGTTCCTCTTTCAAGACCAGAGTACAGGGATCAAGAAGTATCTGCTATACCAAAAAGCCTACTCTTACAGATAGGTGTGCTGCATTTGAGTTAGCGGAAGAGGGAGAAAAAGATCTAGCAAAACCCAGAATACTCTGTGTATTGAGAAAAGGAACATCGCCTTTAGAGCTGTTGTGTGCATTGGCCAGGGTATTCCCAGCATACAATAATCCTCCATATCTATGCATAAAGTTTTGATTTATGCACATGAATGCAGTGAGAACATGGAATGTTGTTTGTGTCCCATTTCCATATCTGTAGATACGTACTTGCTGATTTTTAAGTTTAAAAAATACACCTTGTTGTACGTTGATCAGTTTTCTTAGGAAAGGATCTTTCCAATATTGGCAAGTTGAGACATAGCAAAAGCTTTGTCAGCAAAGTCCCACTCAATCCACCAGCAGTGACCACTGAGGATGGCTTCACCTGAATCTTTCATGCCACTGGCACCATTGGGCTTTCTGCTCTGATCGTCTTAAAAACTATCTTAATTCTCCATTTTCTGTAAATGAAACCACAGATGCTTTATAAACTTGGTAACCTTCTTCTCAATTAAAATTACATATGTTTTCTGTAGTACACATCACCTGTATGTAAAAGGACAGGGTGGATGGTGGAAAAGTATGCTGAAATGTGAATATCAGGCATTTTTGTATGTAATATACACATTACACTGAAATTCTAAGAGATGTATTGAAATAAACACATTTGAAAATAAAAGCATGCAAAACTGCAGCATTTAAATGTGCAGACCTCCAACTCAAAAATATCTCAACTGGTGATGGGAAAAACATTAGGACCTGACATGGTAAAATGCACTGAATTAGGAATTCTGGCCTGGAAAAGATGTGGCTCATGTTGGCAATGTTGATGAAACTTGCTGGAATATCTTGATTTTACTCTTCATTACTTTCGGATCTTTCCTTTTTTTCCTGGAAATATTTCATAAATAAAGTGACTTCACTTTTCCAGCATAATGATATATTCTAACCACAGGGTAATTCTTTGTTTTGACCATGAAAATAAACATTTAAAAATTGTATCATTTTTTTTATCTACATGTTCCCTTTCTAATTTCAGCAACTGTATGATTGTATGTATGTGTGTGTGTGTGTGTATATATGTATATATATATATATTTTTTTTTTTTCAGCCAGGGATTGTAACATCCTTGATGCAGTAATAAATGGACACCAAAAGAAAATGTTCCCTAAAAGTTAAAGATGCCTTTGAAGTTTAAAAATGTTCTCACCTGTTTTGCTAACAGGCTGGGGAAACTTTCCAGATTTATTACAAAGAGGACTCATTACTCTTGTCTCTATTGAGGGTCAGATCACCTTGAAATCCAGTGCTGGAGTGCAAGGTACAGTGAGTGTTTGGTAGTGTGATAACTGGCCACACTTTGGCTTTCCCTGGTCAGTGACTTGGTTTTGTGTGTGCATTTGGGCAGTGGCTTTGCACAGGCTTGAGCTTGGGTGCTGAGGATCCATATGGCAAGCTCTAGAGATGCAAATGAGACAAGGACAGCTGGAGCCTCTGCTTCAAAGGTGATGTACATGGTTTATTTGAGGGATTACTGGGTGTGTTGGCCAAGTACCAAAGGCTGCAAGTGCATTTCTTGAAAATGCCAGCATTATCTTTGGCACTTTGGCAAATACCACTCCTTGCTCTCAGGATGCATGTAAGTGTCTCAGGCATTAACTTGGCATGTCATAAATGTATCATGTCACCTGTTTTTTCACCAGGCCCTATGGACCAAAGCTGGCTTGTGAAATCCAGGATATGTAGTAGCAGGCTTTCTTACTTATAAATGTTTGGTTCATTTGGCAGCAAATGAGCCAAGAAACTCTGTGAAGTGTACAAATCCAACCACATCAGCATTATTTCTCAGCTTTTGGGTAATTGTTACTCACTAACAGCTTTCTCAGCCTCTTCTCCTTGAAACATGGGAAGACTAAGCCACAGAACTCATATATCTTGTCCTATAACTCTGTGTCTGTTCATAGTTTAGTAAAATCTATCTGAAAAAGGGAAGGAATAAAAAAGAAAGTTGGAATGAGATATATGACACACCAATCACTTTGTATTTAATTCTTTTGTGCATGTGAGCACAAAATGCAAAGACTATATTTTTTATATTTAAGTACTTGATACTTGTTTTTTATGACTTTATACAATTTAGACAGGTAATGGAGTGTTTTTGGTGTTCGCTTTTAGAAATTTCTAAAATTATATAAATGCAGACATCTAACCTGGGTTACAGAGTTTACAGACTCTTCCATGGTTCAAAAAAGCAGGACACCATCAGTTTCCAGGTGAAAAATAATGATTCAAGTTCATTTAGGGAAATTGTCTTCCCAGCTTAAGGAAGCAATAATGTTGTCAACTGAATGCTGGACAGTCTTCATGTTCTCTGAAACATTATCAAAATTTCTTTGGCTTTATTTTCTCCTCTTACTCAGTTGTTCAGATAAAACATTGTCATTATGTGCTAATCACTGAAATCTCTTTAAGATGCTTTAGAAACTGAGAAGACAGATGGCCTTCTCATATATCTCCACTGCCTTCTGCAATGATGCACTTTTAGAGTTGTAAGTTCCTTTAGAATTTGGGGTCTTTGTAATGCAGATTTTTTATCTGTTTGAAAATGTTATTGTCCCTTCTTCATATCTGTGGGGATTTGATTCCAGGTCCCCATGAGTTTACAAAAATCTGAGGATGCTCAGGGTCTTTATGTGAAAAGGTGTAGTACTTGCATAGAATCCACACAACCTTCCTGTAGAGTTGAAATAATTTCTAGATTACATATAATACCTAATACAATGTCAGTGCTATGTAAATAGTTGTTATATTGTACTGTTTATGGAATAATTACCAGGAATATATCTGTTCATGTTTAGTACAGATGTGATTTTTTCTGAATACTTTGATCTGGGTTGAATCAGTGGATGTAGAGTCTGTGGACATGGAGGGCCACTGCACTTCTTCAGGATCGCTAAAGTCACTTTTGGCCTGGCACTTATTTTTCACTTTCTTCTATCAAAAGAGCACATGGGGTCTTCTATTTTCCATTTGAGCTGAAATTATCTGCTCCTTTACTGTTACCTCTCCTGTAGGAATCTGACTCACTGGATGAAATAACATACATTGTATTCACTTCACTTAGAAATGCTTCCTTAGGAGCATATTTTCTCCTTTTCTCCTCATCACAATCACTTAGGGTCTCCATTTTGCCCATGTATATTCCTAAATGGTACAAGCATTCCCATTCCTGAAACATCATGGGCTGCCAAGAAACACACCACTCCTGTACTTAGCATCTATATTGCCAGTCTCCATGGGACACATCTGGAAATGTGCATGAGACCTTCCACATCCAGCCACCAGTTCAGACACCAGAAGATGCCAGGACTGGCAGATGTCTCTCCTCTTAGCACAGATACAGTGGCTTCCTTCCTTTACTGTCCTCTTCTAGAGACTTGCTTTGAACTTTTACAGCAAATGTGACAATCAGAATTCAGAGTGGATTCTGAGAATAAACCCATTGTCCAAGCTCCATTACAATAGATATTCTAGGCCTTCCCCACACATCATTGTCGGTTTAAGCAAACATCAAAACTGTTAAAGGCAGAAGTTAAGAGTGGAGAACTAAGGAAAGAAATGCTCAAGTTCAGACAAAAAGAAGTGAGACCCAGTGAGAGGCAGCCACACCTACACACTGAGCAGCAAGCACCCTGCAGGGCCATGCTCATGGAAGGCAGTCACATGTTTTCTATGGCAAATCATTTCTACTATGCTACTTATCTCTGATAGATGTCTAGAGAGCATGATGTTACCTAGAGATTTAAACTCATGTCCCCCTTGTCAGGCCCACCCTCAGATGCCTCTTGCACAGGTGGACCCTTGGGTGCAGACCACAGTGAGTGGCCAAACACACTGGGCCCAGTCAACTGCACATTTTTGGTGGTTTCAAGGCAGCATATAGAAGAAATATTTTTTTCTGGCATCTGGAAGAAAAAGGTATTGTCCCTTTTCAAATTGATGCTTAACACCAGATATTATGAAAAAAAGCATGTTGATATCACACTGTTCTTGTCTGACTCTTGGTTGTATAATGTATTTATCTATTATAACGCCCATGACTTTCAGTACAACCTGTTGTATATGTTTTACACTGTATCTAACATACCTGTAAAGGCACTTCCAATCATTTTGTAAAAGAAGAAGTAAAACATGTTGGATGATTTCTTGTTATAGTAAGAGAGTTAATTGTTAGGTTCCAGGAAATGATCTCTTCAAAGAAACATTCGAATGAAGATGCTGAGAAAACCTCAGGTCATGCATGGAGGTGGCTGTAACTACGTTGTCTTGGGGGTTGCCATGACTTCATTGTCATAGCTGTCATTGCCATTGACATCTGTTGTCTGAGATCCTGATAATTAGAGAAAATAATAACTTATTGAAGTCTGAGGGAAAGATTCCAGGAGAAACAGGCTGCCCTTGATCTCCAGGGAAAGTCTTAGGAACTTGTTGAGTCCAAGTCGTGCTCATCACTGACATTCCTGAGTGGCCCTGAGTGTCTAGAGCTGACACAGGCAAATTCAGTTCTTGGAGAAGGCCAAGTCCATGTGTACATAAAGCCTACAAAGTTGCATTTTAATGACAGAAAAATCTTTACTCAAATGTGTCCCTGCCAGACAGGGAGTCAGTTCTACGTATAAAACTGGAGTTGCAGGAAAACTCATGTAGGCACAATATCTTAGTTCAGACTCATAATCTCAGAGTGTGTTACCTTTAACTCAAGAACAACTAAAATACTTCTGTACATTGTACCTCAGGGCTCCATACAATGCAGCCAAGGAAGACACCCCTGCCCTGCCACACTCCTGCCTCGTATTGACAGTTGCCTGTACTGGAGTCTGTACAGAGGACTAACCTTGTGAAGATTCATTCAGCTTTAGAGAATACCCTCCAAGACATGTAAGATTGGCTGTCTTAGGTGTGAGCATGAGCTCTGTCCATGCTCCTCAGCTCACTGTGATACCTGTAGGGTCTACAGCACTTCTCACCCAGCCACGTGATGAGCAGTACTCTACAGTTAAAGAGGAATTTAAGAAACACCTGTCCCATCATGCCAAGGGCAGTAGCTTTAAGCACGGAGAAGGGCTGGCCAGCATACACATGCTCTGGACCCAACTCTCCTTCATAGGGAACAGAACTTAAGAAGGTAACATCTCCAAGAAGTTTGGTGCCACTTCAGAGCAAGCGTAGTCTGCAGGTGAGTGTCTCTGGGGTCCTGAACTGCCTGTGAGCATCCTGCTGGGCATCAGATTTCACTGTGGGTCCATTGTTCTGACAGCGTGGCATCTTTGTCAGGTCTGCTGCACTTAAATATGCAACTGGCTCACCGTGCAGAACATTCATGTGGCTTCATACAATTGATTTTTAAAGCAGTTAAAAATGGAGAAGATATGCATTTATGCTATGTATATCAGCACATGATATCTCCATGCAAAATAAGTGATATGAATAACACAAGGAGGATTAAATAAAGGTGCACTGTAAAGAGTGCACATGAAGTGTGCACTGTGAAGAGTGCACATGAGAACACATGAAGTGTGTTATAAGGTGATGAATATTCATGGAGGATAAGACTAAAACTGCAACAAGGTATATTGGATAAGGTCATAAAAGAGAAAAATTGGAATGCTGAATAATAATTGATTAATATGAAGAATTGTGGGACAGAATGGAAAAATGGAAAAAGAGGGATTAACAACTAGAAATCAAATGAAAAGTTGTTAGACTGAGGCCCCATTCTATCAGCATGTCAGGACTAACAAGAAGAGTCAGCCACATGAAGTTAATAAGAGACATACTTTATTTTTAAAACTTGTTCTTTTTAGATATACATGACAGTAAAGTATATTTTGACATATTATGCATATATAAATATCACTTATCCTGATTAGGATCCCATTCTTGTGGTTGAACATGATGTGGAGTTTCACTGGTCACGTATTCATATACAAACACAGGAAAGTGATGTCTAATTCATTCTACTGTCTTTCCTAATCCCATTCCTCCTCCCTTCCCTTGGTTACCCTTTGTCTAATCCAATAAACTTTTATTGCCCCCAGCCTTATTGTGTTAGCATCTACATATCAGAGAGAATACTTGGCAGTTTGGTTTTTTTGGATTGCCTTATTTCACTTAGTATGTGAATCTCTAGTTCCATCCATTTACTGGCAAATGCCATAATTTCACTGTTCTTAATGGTTGAGTAATATTCCATTATATATATATCATATTTTCTTTATCCATTCACCTGTTGAAGGGTACCTAGGTTGGTTCCATAGCTTAGCTATTGTGAATTGAGCTGCTATAAACATTGATGTGGCTACATCACTGTACTATGCTGATTTAAGTCCTTTGGTTATATACTGATGAGTGGAATAACAGAGTCAAATGGTGGTTCCATTCCTAGTTTTCAATCTCTATTGTGCTTTCCAGAGTGGTTGCATCAATTTTCAGTTCCACCAGCACTGTATGAGTGCACCTTTTCCCCCACATCCTCTCCAACATATATTGTTATTTGCATTCTTGATAACAGACATTCTGACTGGAGTGAGGTAGAATCTCAGTGTAGTTTTAATTTTGAATTTCTCTACTTGCTAGTGATGTTGAACATTTTTTCATATATTTGTTGACCTTTTATGTTTCTTCTGTGAAGTGCCTCTTCAGTTTTTTTTTTCCCATTTATTGATTGGGTTATTTGGTTTTTGGTGTTAAGTTTTTAGAATTCTTTGTATATTTGGAAATTAATGTTCTATCTGAGGTGTAGGTGACAAAGATTTTTTTTCCCATTCTTAGGCTCTCTCTTCACATTATTGATTGTTTCCTTTGCTGTGAAGAAGATTTTATTTTGATAACATCCCCTTTATTGATTTTTGATTTTTCTTCTTTAGAAGTCTTGTGGGGAACTCAATTCCCAGGCTGCCATGAAAAAGAGTTGGGCCTACATTTTTTTAGTAGGCACAGGCTCTCTGGTTTAATGCCTAGGTCCTTGATACTCCTTCAGTTGAGTTTTGTGCAGGGTGAGAGGTAGGGGTTTAATTTCATTTTGGTACATATGGATTTCCAGTTTTCCTAGCACCATTTGTTTAAGAGTCTTATCTTTTCTCCTATGCATGTTTATGGCACCTGTGTCTATTATGTGATAACTGTGAATATGTGGGTTTGAAGATACACACTTTATTATTTCTAAATTTTAAAATATTTATTTACTTGTAGATGAACACACAGAATCTTTATTTAGTTTTATGTGGTGCTGAGGATCAAACCCAGTGCTTCACACACAGGAGGCAAGTGCTTGACTACTGAGTTACAGCCCCAGCCTTGAAGGGACATACTTTAAATGTTAAGAAACAGAAAATAAAAGTTTGGAATAAGATGTAATATTCAACACAAATAAGTTTTCCAGTGTGACTAGGTAAATAACAGATAAAATAGACTTTGAAAGAAAGAGCATTGCCCCAAACTTCATCATTATCTTTCCTCCTCCTCCTCCTTCTCCTCCTCCTCCTCCTATTATTATTATTATTATTATTATTATTATTATCCTTTTTCTTCACTATCACCATACAAAAACATGGTCAATTTATTGATATAAAAATCCTAAGTGGACATGCACCTAAAAATAGAACTTCAAAGTAGATGAAGAAAAAATAGCAGAACTAAAGGAAATTTGAGAAACCTATATATCTGCTTGGAGATTTCAACACTCTTAGCAGAACTGATACAAATATGAAAAAATAAAAATATAGTTAATTGGAACAATGTCAGTCATTTAAATTAAAATATACAAGATTGTATCCAATAACTGAACACAGAAGTGCCCATAGAACATTCTGAAACATACAATACACATTGGAGCATGAAACCAGTCCTGGTGGACTTCAAATTGTTCAAAGGGTTTAATTCCTATAGCATCTGTTCTCTGATCCCAATAAAAGTAAATTAGAAATCAAGTGAATAAGATGGGTGCAGTGACACATGATTGTAATCCAGTGGCTTGGCAGGCTGAGTTTGGGAGTGTTGCTTAACAGTAAAATGCTTGCCTAGCACGCAGGAGGACTTGGTGTTCATTCCCAGGAGAATCACCAGTTCAAAGCCAGCCTCAGCAATTTAGTGAGGCCCTAAGAAACTTAGCGAGACCCTGTCTCAAAATAAAAATTAAGAAGGGCTGGTGATTTGGCTCAGTTGCTAATTGTCTCTGGGTTCAATCCCTGGTACAACAACAACAATAACAACAAAAACTGAATAAGAAAGCTATTTAAAAATTTCCAAATATTAAAAATTAATTTGCAAAATTTTATGGAACACTTGGGTGAAGGAGGAAAATCACAAGGACTTTTATAAAACTCTTTGAACTGAATCATAGTAGAAAATGAGAATATATCACACTTTGTAAGATGGCTAAATATTCATGGCATATTTTCATTTATTATAAATGAAGAGCTTATTAAAGGTGATAATCTGTATAGGAATCAGCAAACTCTAGCTCATAAGACAAAACCTGCCTAATGCTTGTTTTTGCCAAAAAAAATTTATTGTCACAGAGCCACAGTCACACATTATGTAATGTCTGTGGCAGTTTTTGCACACAATGGCTGAGTTGAGTCTTCCCAAAGAGATTGTGTTGTCCACAAAGTCTAAAATATTTATTCTTGGGCCTTTTTTAGAAACAGGGTTTGAAAGTCCTTTATCTAAGCCATCACTTAAAGAGTATGTAGAAGAAGAGCAAATTAATACTGAAGTGGGTGAAAATAAGGCATCAATAGTGAGTGGGAAAATATGAAATAAGAAACAATAGAGGGAAATTCCTGTGGTCAAAATTTGGTTCTGCAAAAACACTTGTAAAATCAACAAATCCTTAGTAAGACCAAGGAAATAAAATGCACATTACCAATAGCATCACAAGAAGAAATTACTACAGCTCTAGAAGCATTAATAAGAAAATGTTGTGAATAATTTTTTCAATAAAATGTGCAATTCAGATAAAATGGACAGATTCTTTGAAAGACTCAGCTTAGCAAAATGGAGACAAGAAAAAATGAAAGTCTGCATAGTTCAAATCAGTGAAATAAATTAAAACATTTCCCACAAAGAAACTTAAGGGCTTGGTGGCTTCACTCATGAATCCTGTGAAACACATAAGGAAGAAATAATGTCCTTAGGGTTGAGAGTGTTGCTTAATAGTAAAACACTTGCCTAGCACACAGGAGGACCTGGCGTTCATTCCCAGACTTAAAAAAAAAAAATGAAAAACTATTATCCTTAAAGACATGCTGTCAAAATGAAGAGGAGGAGAAAACAGTTCAGTACACTTAGGAAGCCAGACTTAATGCTAATATCTGAACCAGACCATATATATAGGCAATGGGATACAAGGCTAATGCATGTTAAAGCAATTTCTATACTCTAGAAATAAAAATGTGGAAAAGAAATTTAATGAATACAATGCATTATATCATTCAAAACCAAAAAATACTAAAGAATATATATATATATATATATATATATATATATATATATATATATAAAACAAAGTAATATTTTCCAGTCATTAGAACAGCGCAGGGTCTTGAAAGAGAACCATCATTTTATAATTGTTTGATTTTGAAAATACAGGAGTCCTGGGAATTTCATGGGTGTAAAGGAAGCTTTTTTATGAAATGATGCTGGAAAAGTTGACATGCATGTGGAGACAAATGAAATTTCACCCTTAAATCACACCATACAAAAAAATCACATCATAATGAACCACAGACTTAAATGTAAAAATGAGATTTAAAACCTTTTGAAGACAACATAGGAGAATGCATATTTTTCAGTCATGAGACAAGAAAAAATTTCTTAAGACAAAGTGAATTAACAAAGAAAAATTAATAAATTAGACTTCACAAAGTTAAAAATCTATATATAATTTCAAATATTTTTATGAAACTACATGGGTAATCTATAGAAGGAGAGAAAATATTATTAATTCAAGACTTTTATCTAGAATGAAAGAACTCTTGCATTTCAATAAAAAGGCAAGCAGCACATTGAAAAGTGACAGAAAAGTTGAATAGAAAGTTCTCAAAGAGCTATGAATAAAGCAAGAAAAAGTGTCCCACTTCCTTTGTCATTGGGGAATGGAAAGCCCTGGTGAAGTCCTGCCACACACCCTCTATTGTGCATAACATCCAACACTGGCAAAGGCATGAAAGGGTGAAATGTACATGCTGTGGGAGGACAGCACAGTACTGTCACCATCTGGAAAAGGGTTTGACACTACCTGGTTAAGTTAAACATTCATCATGTTACCTTGAGCCACACTCTTTGGCATTCAGCCAGAGGAATAAAACCACGATGGAGATGAGAATAACAGTATTCCCAGAAGCTTTATTCACAGTGGACAAAAAGGGAAGAAGCCATCCAGTTGCCATTAGGAGAATAGACAGGACCAGTCCTCAAGTGGCGGGTGCTCTTCAGAAGAAAGGAGGAGCAGACTCCTGGCCCATGCAGCTTTGCAAACTGCAGGAGGGTGAACATGGAAGAGAGTCCCTGAACATTTTCATGGCTTGATAGGCAGCAGTGGGCAAACCAGGCTCCAAGAATCAAAAGCAAGCATGCTTCCTTTACCATGCAGTTTCCCTTCCCTCTCCCTTTCCCTACCCCCTCTTGTCCCTGTTTAATGGTGATCTTCTTCTCATGCTCTTCCTCTCTGCTCTGTTTTTAGTTGCCCTCCTTATATCAAAGAAGACATTTGGCATTTGTTTTTTTTAGGGATTGGCTAGCTTCACTTAGCATAATCTGCTCTAATGCCATCCATTTCCCTGCAAATGCCATGATTTTGTCATTTTTTATTGCTGAGTAATACTCCATTGTGTATAAATGCCACATTTTTTATCCATTCATCTATTGAAGGGCATCTAGGTTGGTTCCACAGTCCAGCTATTGTGAATTGTGCTGCTATGAACATCGATGTAGCAGTATCCCTATAGAACGCTCTTTTAAAGTCTTCAGGGAATAGTCCAAGAAGGGGAATAGCTGGGTCAAATGGTGGTTCCATTCCCAGCTTTCCCAGAAATCTCCATACTGCTTTCCAAATTGGCCGCTCCAATTTGCAGCCCAACCAGCAATGTACAAGTGTACCCTTTTCCCCACATCCTTGCCAGCACTTGTTGTTTGACTTCATAATGGTTGCCAATCTTACTGGAGTGAGATGGTATCTTAGGGTGATTTTGATTTGCATTTCTCTGACTGCTAGAGATGGTGAGCATTTTTTCATGTACCTGTTGATTGATTGTATGTCCTCCTCTGAGAAGTGTCTGTTCAGGTCCTTGGCCCATTTGTTGATTGGGTTATTTGTTATCTTATTGTTTAATTTTTTGAGTTCTTTGTATACTCTGGATATTAGGGATCTATCTGAAGTCTGAGGAGTACAAATTTGTTCCCAGGATGTAGGCACCCTATTTACCTCTCTTATTGTTTCTCTTGCTGAGAAAAAACTTTTTAGTTTGAGTAAGTCCCATTTGTTGATTCTTGTTTTTAACTCTTGTGCTATGGGTGTCCTATTAAGGAATTTGGAGCCTGACCCCACAATATATAGATTGGAGCCAACTTTTTCTTCTATCAGATGCAGAGTCTCTGTTTTGATATCAAGCTCCTTGATCCATTTTGAGTTAACTTTTGTGCATGGCAAGAGAAAGGGATTCAAATTCATTTTGTTGCCTATGGATTTGCAGTTTTCCCAGCACCATTTGTTGAAGATGCTATCCTTTCTCCATTTCATGCTTTTAACCCCTTTATCAAATATAAGATAATTGTAATTTTGTGGCTTGGTCTCTGTGTCCTCTATTCTGTACCATTGGTCCACCCATCTGTTTTGGCACCAGTACCATGCTGTTTTTGTTACTATTGCTCTGTGGTATAGTTTGAAGTCTGGTATTGCTATACTGCCTGATTCACTCTTCCTGCTTAGAATTGCTTTTGCTATTCTGGGTCTTTTATTTTTCCATATGAATTTCATGATTGCTTTCTCTATTTCTACAAGAAATGCTGTTGGGATTTTGATTGGCATTGCATTAAACCTATAGAGAACTTTTGGTAAAATCACCATTTTGATGATGTTAGTTCTGCCTATCCATGAACAGGGTATATTTTTCCATCTTCTAAGGTCTTCTTCTATTTCTCTCTTTAGGGTTCTGTAGTTTTCATTGTATAAATCTTTCACCTCTTTTGTTAGGTTGATTCCCAAGTATTTTATTTTTTTGAGGATATTGTGAATGGGGTGGTTTTCCTCATTTCCATTTCAGAAGATTTGTCACTGATATACAGGAATGCCTTTGATTTATGCGTGTTGATTTTATATCCTGCCACTTTGCTGAATTCATTTATTAGCTCTAGTAGTTGAAAAGGAAAAAAAAAACAAGAGAGAGAAATGAATTACAGTAGATGGGGTAGAGAGAGAAGATGGGAGGATAGGGTAGGGTAGTGGAGGGGGGATTGTAGAGGATAGGAAAGGCAGCAGAATACATCAGACACTAGTATGGCAGTATGTAAAAAAGTGGATGTGTAACCGATGTGATTCTGCAATCTGCATACGGGGTAAAAATGGGAGTTCATAATCCACTTGAATCAAATGTATGAAATATGATATGTCAAGAGCATTGTATGTTTTGAACATCTAATAATAAAAAAAATAAATTAAAAAAAAGCAAGCATGCTTTCCTCCACCAGGACCTGTGCTGACCAGGAAAGTTGTCCTTCATTTTGACCTAGGACTCATTGCAATGGTGAAGGCTTTATAAAAGTCCTCATAGCTATGCCCTTAAGATCTGTCCACCCACTGTAAATTGCTTTCAGCATAAGTAACATCACAAGGAAAACAATTATATTCAAATTCCAGATACCCTTGGAAGGCCCTTGTTTTTTCTCTCCCTGCACTTGGGGCAGGATTCCTGTACTTGGAGGATCCTCTCATCCTGCCTGACTCCAAGGACACTGAGCAGTCAGCAGGAAGACACTGAAGGGAGGTTCCTGTGACTTGTGCCAGCAGATCAGCTGCTGGGCTGCTGCAGAAAGTGTCTACATGGAGAAGTGGAGGAACCACAGACAGTGACAAGACATGTTTGCCTCCTCTGCAGAGGCCCCGACCTTGCTACCCTGAACCACAGGTGCAGTGTATGACTGACTGGATTAGCTTCCATACTCTTGGTTTGGTTTGGCACTCTCTGGGGTCAGAATTGGCAGTCACAGTTTGTCATCTCAGACCATAAGCATCCTTACCCATTTGTACCTCATGATCTTCAAATACAAGAGGTTGGGCAACAGGCAACACTCCCTTGTTGAACCTGGCTCCATCTCTCGGCCTGCTGACAATGTTCCCTGGTTGCCAGGCTCTTGCTCAGGTTCCAGGCAGAACAATCTACAGGGTTCCATGTCCCCAGAAGATGACTGGCAAGGAGAGGCAGATCTATAGGGCCCTTCAGTGCTGGCCACCACCCCACCACTTCCAGGTCCTGAGAGTTGGGCAGGTGCTTCTGGTGGTATCTGAAGCTCATGATCAGGCCTGTGTTGCTCTGCAGAGAGTGGCAAGGTCTGTAGTAATGCTGTCTACAGTAAACACTCATTTTAAGGAGGCAAAAATGGTAGCTCAGTGATTTGTACATGAGTTAAAAAAGATTTCATGAAATTCAAGACCAGTGTCACCTGCTTGCTGAGCTTATGAAGAACCAAGTTTCCCTCCACCGAGGTTACCATTCTTAGCAAGCCAGAGAATGAGTTTGACGGAAAGTAATACAAATTTGAAATAGTCCATCTCTCCAAGAATAAAGCAGACCCTCTCCAAGAATAAAAGAATGCTCTGCCTTTCCTTTTATCTGTCAGTGGCTCATTCTAGGATGTCTGTCATCCCAAAAAACAAAAGCCCCCAATCCCAATGGGTCCAAGCCCAACAGGACCTCAGAGCCCTGGAGGGTAGTAGAGGACACTGGCCTGCTTTCACAAGAGCCAATCGGGAGAAAAGGGGAGGATCTGGTTGAATAGAAGATGGTCTGCCCAGCCTCTGTTAGGGACCCTGGTGAGGACAACACCTGCCTGCCCTCCTTGGGGAAGGTACCCAGAGGGTATCAACTGGGAATTGGACACAGAAAGTGATTTTAGAAATGGAGAACACCTAGACCTAATGGAAAAGCTTCTTTGTAGGAACAAAATTGATAGCCAGGCTAAATGCAAGCAGAGCATTAAAAAATAAAAGTTCTCTGTAGAAAATCAGATGAAGGAAGCACTCAGCGTTTCAAAGTCTCCCAACTGGGCTTGCCTCTCTCTCATCAGAAAATGCAGTACAGAGATGAAAATTTAAACCAGCTGTGAAAGAGGAGTAGGACATGCAGGGACAGCACCTTGTGACGCTCCCCAGGAGAATACATGGGCAGATTCACCATTTAGGAGTAGACATAAATTTTGCAAGTTCATGAAAACATCAGTCCTCACCTCCAGCAGGTGCAGAGGACTTAGGAATGGAGCAGTTCCTCTTCCCAAAGCCAGATCATCTAAGAGGAAAGAGGTGGCTGGGGGTGGGCTGGTGGCTCTATGTCCTGACAGGAGCTGCATGACGTTGGTGAGCAAAATAACACACTGGAGGTGAGTGAATCACTTAAACCTGAGCTTTCATCAAAGCTACTTATGCCCCTGCTGTTACCAGTACAGGGATCAGAAGAGGCCCGGCAGGGGACCGGGGCATCCCTTGGATATTCACATATACTGAAGGAGGAGGGACAGACAATGAGAAACACTCCTAGGTTTGTTTCCTTCCTCTACTGCCCCCATTCAGTAGAATGATGTCACGTTTCATGAAAATAATTTGTAGACATATGATCTTTTTTATTTTGTAAAACTTCAAGGTTGGGGTTGGCAGTAGGGAAAACTAACACTTTAAGAACATGGTGACTATTTGTGTTGAAGTATATTGCAGTCCTCTCTAAACCAGGTTTGCAGAAATTGAAACTTGCAGGAGGGTGGATATGGCTACTGTTTAAGGAGTTCACATCATGTCCAGATTCTCAGGAGCATGGCATTAATACTTCCAAATGCTTGCTTAGTGTCCTTTCTCTCTGGGTTTGGAGCTGTAAGAAACCATGGCCAGTGAGTGTCTGGTGCTAAAGAGTTCTTTTAGTTGTCCTTTATTTTGATTGACAATAATTGAAATCCATCAAACAAGCAAAAAACCAAGGATTTGTGGATTACTTGTAAGTCAAAAGTCAGGATTGTGCCACATTATGGTGCTGCACACCTATAATTCAATTGGCTCTGGAAGGTGAGACAGGAGGATTATGAGTTCAAAGCCAGCCTCGGCAACAGCAAGGTGCTAAACAACTGAGTGACACCGTATCTCTAAATAAAATACAAAATACGGCTGGAAAGATGGCTCAATGGTCTAGTGACTCTCAGTTCAATCCATGGTACCCCACTCCCCCAAAAAATGGTATGATCTCAGTTATAGTTTTGTCCAGCTGTTTAGACAATATCTTAGCCATTCTCTACTGCTTTCTCTCTGTGCCTCAGATATCTTTTCCTCTGCATTGACTTCATTTTTCAGATAACCTTTGTGCATATGGTAGCACATACAGATAGAAGTTGATTTATGCTTACAGTCTATCAGTTCATAATCACACATACCTGGAAAACGAAATATGAATGAGGAAGCTCATGTGCCTGGGAGTTCTGGCAGCCATCTTGTAATCATGAGGCATGCTTGGGACATAGCCAGTGCAATGGAAAAGACAACAAGAAACAAAAACACCATGTCTGTGAAAATATGGTTAACTGGGATATGTTGTGACTCTTTAAGTAAAACAATAAATTGTCTTAAGTTTTTATACCCATTTTGATTTCAGTTTTCTATTATTAGCCATTGAGAAATTTCCAACTGAGACTAATAAGCCTGTTTTTATGTACAGCTGAGAGGAAGTTTAAAAGATTTTAAAGGGTACATTTATTTGTAAGGAAGCAGTGTATTAGGAGTGCAAACAATTTTTTATTGTCATTTTCAGAAGCAACTTGATTAACTTCCTTCTTAAGGTCTTTAGTTTTCATTGCACTGGTGAGAACTCCACCTCCTCCCACTTCATGCTAAGGTCTCCCTTAAAGCAAGTGCTAGCACACCCCCCGTGGGCTTGATCCTATGAGGTGATGGAGGGGCTGCAGCAACTGTAAGGTACCAGCTTTACATCCAAGTAGGATATCATTAAAACAGGGTCAAAATCATGGCACATGTTTGAGACACCTTCAAAGCCTGGGAGCAGGTCAGGTAGGGCATAGCACAAAATAAAATTGTGGGGCTCCTTGTTCAAAAGGGATAAAAAGACCTTAAAGTATTGAAACAGGAATCATATGCCATTCTTCTGTGGCCTCTCTCTCAATTCTTCATGTTGATTTTTTTTTTATTTTGCTATTTAGTGCTTTTCTGAGTCAAGAAAACCAAAAATTTCTAAGTTATTGGCATGAATTTTGCAGTCATCTTTAAGTTCTGGTTTCCAGTTTCCAATGCAATGTCAGAACATGAGTTTGGGTGAAGAACCCCCACATCTGAAAGTCCACATTTCCTTGCTGGGAAGGTGCATGTCCTGTGTTCTTGCTGGAATGGCATCAACACTGCACAAATGGACTCTCCTGTTTCTTTCACTTCCTGGTTTGCAAGCCACCTGCCAGCCAGCTCTGCCTCAGTGTGCCAATGAGCAAGAGGAGCTGGCAAGAGAAGCACCTCGGCATTGTCCTCTCCCCCATCTCCTTCCCGGGCTTCACTGTAGCCTGAACGGTTGGCTGACACAAGGCAGGAATCCACCAAGCAGCTTTTTGGTTGGTCATATTTCTTAGAATGCTGCTGCTTTCTTTTTGCATTCAAAGCAAGCTGTGGTTAGGTACTGGAGCAACCTGTTGGGGTAGCTTCTCTTCCACAGCGTCTTCAGGATGCATCTGCAGTACTTTCCATGCATTCTGCTGACCACCAAGGCATCCAGGCAGCCCTAGCCTCATGTGCTCCTGGTGTGTTGCAGGTTCTGCAGGTGACTGGGAAGGTGAGGATGGATGGCCATGCCTGCTGCAGGTGCTCTGTGCTCCTGTACTGCCTTTTGTTCCACTAGCCTGCACTTCCAAAGCACAGGTTCAAGGATGAAGTTGTTGAGGATTTCAAAATGGTGAGCATAGCACAGTAGAACAACTGGTGAGCCCTTCTGGGCATGGGACATTGGCTACCTGTGAGGATGGCACTGTCTGCCCAGAGTCAGTAGAAGGAAGGCTACTGGTATTTCATGGGAATGTGGCCTTGGACACAGTTCACTTGGACTGGAGGAAGGCTCTGTTTGGGAACTCAGTGGGCAAGCACCTGTCAGGAGGATCACAAGCTCAGTGCTCTTGCCTGAATTCTCCTGGAAAAGGTGAGGGAAGTGTCTTTGAGGTTCCATGTATTTTGGATAACAAGTGTGACTATCAATCCAGATTTGGTCCTAAAAGAGTGCTGCATGTAGGAGGAGGGCCTGACTTCTTGGACTCCTGTCTTCATCTCTTTCTGGAGAGAGCAAATCAGACTTCACAGCTGCTGCTGAGAGTGAAACAAGGTGGGACCAGTTAGTGGGGGGTGGTGAGCTGGTGCATTGTGATCCTGTGCTCAGGTCATTAAGCAGTCCAGGTTAAGTCCTCCCACCACCAGTGGCATCCTGGCCGATCACATGCTTGAAACCCAGGGCCTCAATGCTACAGAGCCTTGGACCAACTCCATGTGGCAAAACTGCCCTCACTTCTCACTGCCACACCTAGGTGGGCATTCCCAGCTTTGAACACGGAATACACAAGATAAATTGTCATGGAAAAGCTGCCCTGCCTGTGTCAACCACATTATCCTGGCTGTTGGATCATCTTCTCATTTTGAGTTTGAGGAGATTGAGGTGTGGACACTAAAACAAAATGCAAAGGCCATTTGACAAGACAGCTCTGATTTGTGCCCATGAACACCATGCAGCCCACTCTCCTTGCCCCGGGTCACCCTGTCACCATGTTCCCCCTTGGTTTTGGGAAAGCCTACTTATTGCAAAGTGTATCAGAGGGTGGAGTGACATTTGGCGGTCTCACAAAACATTTCATGTGATGTCTCTTTCTGCAGATTCGGGGGGGGGGTGCAAATCCACCTTCCTAATGGCCAGAGAGGGGATGCACTTCATGCTGAGTTGGAAGGGGCCTCCACCCACTGGAGATTAAGGAGAAATGAAGGAAAGCAACTTGAAAGTTAAAGTGATCTCTCCCCAAACCATGACCCATTCGGGGGATTCTCCAGGAAGCACCTTTGAGGAGCACCTCTGTTTTGTACAGTGAGTCTAATTCTGTGTTTGGCCTCACAGAAATATGATATCTCATTATTCCTTCTCCTAACCACCCCCTTGACTCACTACTGGGTATCGCCTCAAAGCCAGCTACCTGTGGGCAATAACTCATTCCCATGAGAAAATGTGAGAAACCAAACACACCAAAGCAACAAATTAATTAAGAAACTACAAATAATAAGTAAAATAGATGGCCCTTTTTAGCTTTAACAAACTCATGAATTTCTTTCCCCATGAAACAATGGAAGTTCACATGGATTACCCAGCAAGTTCTGAAATAGAGAAAACAGTCATTATTCCAGAATATCAAGTTACAAACATTCTTAGGAAATATGCAACCTTGTTAATTATATGTTATGTTTTTCTTCAAAATGAATAACAGAATGAATAACAGAGTGAAGTTTACGGCCTCACACTAAATTTGTTACTGCCCTGCTCTTCACGATGGCATATTTGTATTTTATCTGTAATGTGCCTTTATCTGCCTCAAGCTGATTGGCTTCTGTTTGAGAAAGATACTTGCCACAGTGGGCACAGCAGGTCACTCTCAGTCTTTATCATGACGTGCTCACCAGGCCCTCATGTGCTCACATACAAGAGTTTCACACCCATCTTTCCTGGATGTACAAAACCACATCATCACTAGATTCCTAGCCATGGAGATTTCTTGTGCCACGTTTGCTTATGAGCTTAACCCTAAGTATTGTTGTCTCTCCTCAGAGGTTGTGGTGATGCCTTCCATCTGGGGATGATGATGTGATGATGATGACAGCAATGGTGATAATGACAATGATGGCAATGGTGATGATGGTGATGACAATGATGGTGGTGCTGGTGGTGGTTATGGTGGTGATGGTGGTGGTGAGATGGTGATGGTGGTGATTGTGGTGGTGATGACAGTGATGGTGGTGATGGTGGTGATGGTGGTGATTGTGGTGGTGATGACAGTGATGGTGGTGATGGTGATGATAGTGGTGATGGTGGTGATGGTGGTGGTGATGGTGGTGTTAATGGTGGTAATGGTAGTGATGCTGAGGATAGCAGTGGCAATGATGATGTCAGTGATGGTGATCATAATGATGACAGTGATGATGATGGGGATGACAACAATGGTTATGACAATGACAGTGACATAATGGTGATGGGGATGATGGCATGATGATGATGATGACCAGATGATGATGATGAGTGTCAGCAGCTGAGATGGATTAGATTATTTGCTCTCTCCCATTGGGCAGAGTCCAGCCTTGATTCTGTTACCCTCAGACTTGGTCATGTCACCTGTTTCACAAGTGGGAGGAGAGTGGACAGAAGATTCTTTGGGAGGCATGATGGAATTCCACTTATTCCCCAAGGTTTCTGCTGGAAACATGGCCTCACATCCCAGCTCTCCAGAAACAGGTTTGGGTGGAGAAAGGTTCTGTATGTTTGGTTGGTGTGTGCTGAGTTCCTGTGGTAAATGTTGATTCAGTATTTTTCTGAAAAACATTTACTGAGTATCTCAGTTCCAGGCTTTGGTGATAGGATGCAAATGCGAGGAAGAGAGAGAAAAGTAAATATAGGGTAGGTCAAGAGTGGAAAAGGGCGATGGGCACATTTTAGGGGGCACAGAGAGTACCTGGTGGACACAGGTTTGGGAGGTGAAAACCTCCAGAGTGTTGAGAAGCTCATTTCCAAGCAGGATCAGTCCATGGGGTAAGTGGGGATAAGAAGGTTTTACAGAGAAAGATGAGGAATGGCAAGGGACCTCAGGGGAACATAGAAAGCTGACCAAGAGGGGCAGTCATGAGTGATGTGGCCAGGAAATCCAGGCAGGGGTCCTGGTCAGGCATGACAGCTGTGGTGTCTTGGGCCATACTGGGAGGGCTGCAGTTGACACTGGCCATTCTGAGTATGCCTGTCCATCATAGGTGTGCCTTCCTTATAGCACCTGCCATTTTCTCTCAGGACCAGTCATCTGATTTACCAAGTTGAGAGGTTCTAGAGTCACAATTCTATGGTATTTCTGATGAGGGTGTAAACTGGAAGTGTTCAGCAGGTAGGACTGACAGCTATTAGAGTGACTATTTTCTGAATGTGTGTGTGAGTACTTATTGGTAAAAGTATACATCAAGTCTCTATGGAGAATATCCTAGAGAACTAATGTAGACAGTGAGGTCTGAGCATTTTACAGCTGGATAGTGACCTCCAGCCCCCTCCATGATGGGGGAACTTTGAGGTGATTTGAAGTGACTTTCAGTCTGTTGGCTGACTTGGCAGCAGAAAAGGCAAGCATCATTGAGCCCCTCTGAGGGGAAGCATGCCTCCCAGGTGAGAGATGTGGTGCTCCTCTTGCCTGGCTGCCCTTCCATTCTTTCTCCCACATTGGGAGGCTTCAGTTCAGAAAAACATGTTGTCTCTTTCCCAGTAGCTAGATTCCAGCTCAGGTTATAAGTCAAATCAACAGCCATTTGTGCCATGAAGAATAATGGATTCTTTACACATGCAAATATATGCTGAGCAACATGTTGGAGTTATAAGATGCTAGAAGATAATGAAATTAATATTTTAAATATCATACCCTATTTAAAGGGCAGTTAAGCTTGTGACTGGATTGGGAATCAGTACATTGTTTCATTCTGTTGAATAAACACACATAAACCTGTGATGACATGCTGTAATTAGTGAGGACTTGAGGAAAATGAGATTTGCTTCACTACCTGTAGCTTTAGCTGATGGCATCCTTGAGGCTGATTAGGACAAATCTTTGACTAGATATGTCCCTTTACCACCAGGTATGTTGTTGAAGCAGCTAGGAACAGCTCTCCCTAGCTCGGGATTAGAGTCTAATTCTAGACCTGGATAATTAGGTCAACATCCAGACCTCATTGCCACAAAAGAGCAGAATTAAGTTCAGGCAAATTAGCAGTGAAAAGCCATTATTTGGTTCAATAAAAAGTGCACCTTTTTCTTCATGAGCAGCAATGGCACACTAGAACAGTGAGTGGGTGCTCACACATGTCTCTACCAGGTGTTCCATAGGCCACCTCCAAGTGCAGGGACTTATTTAATTTTTGCCCCAAACTTATCACTTAGGGGTATTCATTATCTCCATTTTAGGGGTCAAGGAAACTGAAGTTCAGAGAGGTGACTTCCCCTTTCCAAAGCCATGCAATTAACCACAGAGCTGAGATTCCATTTTAGGGATGCCTGACTCTGAGACATCCTGACAGATGCTTTCACAAAGATCACTGGACCATTTGCAACACTCCCCACAACTCCCCAAAGCAAAAGTTGCCATGAGGATTCAGCTCCTGCCATCTCTATTTAGAATGCCCCCTGCCTGCCCCTCTTGGTGGTCTCCAGGTTCTTGCACCCTCTGTCACAAGCAAGAGGGATCACACTGTGGTGCCCCTGGGCTCCAGCAGGTGCAAATCGTACCTGGGGACACAGCACCCTGCTGAGGCCACAGTTCCACCCCTGCAATGCCACCTTGCCAGTTTGTACCTTTTCCCTCCCATTGCCATTCTTTTCCTCTTCTTCCCTCCCCTCTATATCTAGTCATCTAAGCCTGCAAACCATTTGCAAAAAGTACAGAAATCTACACAGAACTCATCTCAACATTTCAAATTTCAGGGAATCACGATACTTGTTGCAGGTTCCCTTTGATTTAAGGAAAGGGCCTTTTTAAATTTAGTAAAATATTTATTTTTTTGCAAAGAAACAAAGACAACATGGAGTTTCTAAATAATTTCTGCATCTTAAATGTTCACATTTGAATCAGCAAATGCTTTTAAATTGCAAAAGATGTAATACAGGGGCTGGAACTGTGGCTCAGTGGCAGAGCACTTGTCCAGCATGTGTGAGGCACTGGGTTCAATTCTCAGCACTACATATAAATAAGTAAAATAAAGGTCAATTGACAACTAAACAATATTTTTTTAAATGTAATACATCCTTCACTTCACAAGGGATTCAACATGGTTTGGGAGTATCATCACCAGGACAATAGAGGACACATGGGTGGAAGTCTTCAGGTGTGTGATGAAGACCTATTTCCCCATCCCATCAGTGTAGCTCTAACTTTGGGTGGGTAATCTTCTTTGGACCCGAGGCCCAGGTTTATTGCCCCAGGAAGGTGGGGAATGAGCACAAACTTTGCTCTACCTTGGCCTCTGACTCCCTTTTTGCTGGGTGGGATGGGATCATGATGTGTACATCATGACTGTCCTAGCACCTGAGACAGCCATGACTGCCCTAGGAGCATCTGAAATGGCATGGATGTGCTTGTCACAGTCCCTTAGGAGACATGATAATGAACACCCTTTTTTGGAGGGCTGAGTTCAGAGATGCAGCTACGAGGATTGGCGTGAGGCCTTGAAGCCAGGGGTATCTGAGTTGGGAGCAACCATGAAGCTATATGATGCCACTCAAGGAACACAAAAATGTGGGGATCAGGACAAAGAAGAGGCCTGCTAAGCAGGTGTGGGTAGCTGTGGCTGTTCAAGTCTGCTGGAATGCTGGCAGTTATTTTGCAAGATTCCAGGGTCCTTGGAATGATAGGACATGACAAAACCCAGGAACATCTGGGAAGATGGAAATAACTGTGACTTAGAGCCTCAAGGGGAGAAAG
The DNA here is from genome assembly GCF_001458135.2 of Marmota marmota marmota. Lineage (NCBI taxonomy): Eukaryota > Metazoa > Chordata > Mammalia > Rodentia > Sciuridae > Marmota > Marmota marmota. The sequence goes on along the minus strand of NW_026006000.1, from coordinate 31,623 downwards.
TGCCAAGCAGAGACACATGGGGCTGCACTCATGGTCTGAGACATAGCAATCTGGGGTGCTAGGGGCAGCCTATATATGCACAGTGGAGTGGAATTAGCTGAATCTGAAAGCTCCCTGTGGAATGGTAGGGCTCTTGAACATGGATAAGGGCTGTCCAGGGTGGCAGGGTCTCTTGCCCTGGAAGTCCCATGAGAGACCATAACAGAAGTGCCTGGGGGTGTGGACATAACTGGTGGCTGAAGAAGAGAAACTGCCCCTCTCTAGCCAGGAGTTTCAAAAATAAATCAGAAAAGACTCAAACAAATAAATCTACTACACAGTCACTAACTTGGAAGACTGTGGACTGTCTACATGAGAAATGTCTCTCCCCGCCCCAAGCCAGTGCCCTTGGGACCTCAGCATCTGGTAGGACCAGGTGTGAGTCCTCTTGCAGCAGAAGAAGCCAAGGCTGAGTGGCTGGAGGGACAAATGACTTGCTGACCAGTGGGGCTGCTCTAGGCACAAGCCTTGGCCCAGCTCCTGACACTGGCAGTGTTCCTGGGAAGCCACCAGACTTGTTAGCACTGGTGATCCAGGACTCATGGCCCAGGGCTTTCCTAGATTTTCTTGTTGTAACCACTGTGGGTAGCTGTGGCTGTTCAAGTCTTCTCTGTGTGCGCAGCCAGGCCTGATTGGTTTCTACTAATTTCATTAATAAATCACTGATTAGTGTGTAGGGCGACCTAGAGAGAAGTGTGCAGGAGTGCCATTTCCATAAAAGGGAAGTTTCTGGGACTCAGTCTATGCCTGTAGGCTGCTTCCTCTGGTCCACACGCTCTCCCTTTATGTTCACCTCCCCCTCACATCTCCACTATAAGATCGCAGAGAAGGAAGCCAGTTACGCTCCTGAGGGGTGTTTTCCCAGCCATCCCTATGGACCACCCAGACCTGTCCAAATGCTGTGTCCTGACCCATTGGTCCTGTGCACTGAGCTCCAGGCATGAGCATCATACTCAGCACCTCTGTGAATGCTCACACTTCTGCCAAGAGGAACTGTCACAGCTAAGGCCATGCTGCGCCATCAGGGAATCAAATGTCTTGGAAGGAATTGCTTGAGGCAGGTCATTGAGCCCTGGTACAGGTGAAAGGTGTGACATGGGTGTGCACGAGTGACCAGTGACCATGCCTTTGGTGCTGTCCCTCACCAGTGGGTTCTCTTGAATGCCCTAAGTCATATGTGAGGTGGCCTGGCATCATCCTTTGAAAGATGGAAACAGTGACCCCAGGATGGAGCCCAAGCTTCACGGGTACTCAGACTTCAGGTTGCACCCACCTCTGCCTCAGTGCACACAGTCAGCCACTTGGGGGCCCCTGAGAAGTAAGAGAAAGGGTAACTCTCCAGCTTCATGTAAGGATAGACACTGGAACTTGGAGCAGCACCATATCCATGCAGAGACCTTGGTGCTGTCAGAGGCCGCCCTGGAGCCACAGGGTGCTGAGCTGAAGGACACTGCTGGGGACCCTGAGAGGCAGGGCCAGGTTTGCCTTTGGAGCTCTGGATTCACACATCTGAGGGTGTGGGTGGTCATGAGCAAGCAAAATGCAGTAATGGGGAGAAGCATACCCTTCAGTAAATTCTCCCAAACTTCTCTGTCCAGGGTTTCTTATTTGCTTTTGGTGCTTGTGGTTGGACAGAGAGAAACTAATGGAGGGAAGAAAAGAAAGAAGGAGAGCAACAGAGGGAGAGGCCACAATCACAGAGACCTCTTTGCCATTGGCCACAGCATGGCCTCCTGCTGCTGGCACTGCTGTTGTCCTCCTCCTGTTTCCTAGAGACTGAAGGCATGGGCCCCTGTTGGCTGCTCCACTTGTCTGCTCAGGGCAGCACCAACAGAGCCCAGGGAGCTCTGTAGCACCTTGGGAGACATCAGTCCCTGCCTCCATTTCCTCATATCCCTAAAGGATCTGAGATGCTGAGTCTTCCAGCCAGGGGCAGCTGGCACTGCAGATGGGCAAGCAGAGGGCAGCACTCTAATCAGGGGACAGAAACTCAGGGCTCCTAAGGACCCATAGTATGGAATGAGCCCAGGAACCCCATGGTGATGGCACAGACATTTTATTAAGTGACAGCTCCTTTGCCGCAAATCAGCTGCTGAGCTGGGCCCAGCAGAAGATTACTCATCCAGAACATCTGGAAGGCCAAAGTCTTCATTAGTTTTGCATCTGGGGACATTTTGTTTTCTTCCAGTTGCTCTTGAGAACGGTAAGCTTGGCATGAGGAGCACAGACTCCTGTTCTGCTTGTCCAGATTTCAGCTCATGTGGCTCAATGCTGTGTAGACTGTCATTCATCTCTGCACTATGTGGGAACACTGTCCAGTAAGAGAGCATCTAATGATGAGCACAGTAGCAATCCCAGTGTTTTCCTCTGATTGCAGAGTTTGTCAGTTAATAGCCAGAATAAAAATAATGAGCATTTTATTTAGGGTATCAGGACCAGCCATGACTGTGTAAATGTGCTGAGTGTTTTCTTTGGGCTTTCTAATGATGATCTTCCATCTCCACATGGTATAGGAAGCAGAATGACCCCACCTTATGAGCACTGCTGCTGCTTGTTGTGTCATGTTGGGCAGGTCAAGGACCTTTCTGAGCTTTGGTTTCATAACCATTGAAAGGAAAAGTTAGTCCAAACCAGGGGTGAACCATGATTTGTGAGCGAGATGTCTTTTGGAATTCTCCATTTCCCTTTCTTCTTTAGGGCTATTTCAAACTCACAAGAAACAGGGAGACTGGTCCAGTGAAGTCCATGTCACAGAGTCCTGGTTCTGCAACCATGAACCCAAAGCCAATTCCCTTTCAATTCTTCCTGTACTCTATCCACCTCCTGATTGATTCCTCAAGCAAATTACAGACATTGAATAGCTTTGTTAGTAAATAATAAAGTAGGCCTCGGAAATATTCTAAACATTGTCAAAAATCAATTAACTGCTAAGATGTACCTGTACTTACAACATGCAGTTTCCCCAAATGCATCACAAGAGCCCCCATTCCCAGCTCCTCCTTTTTGGACCACTCCCATCAGAGACACCAAGGAGCCCCTGTTTTCCCACAGCTTGGCCCCTGGAGCACCCTGGTAGGCTTTGAGTCTGACCAATCTGATCAGCAAGGGAAGTGTATTTTCAGGTGACATGCTCTTGCAAGGAAACATATAGCGTCCATTTATTTTTTGGTAAGGTTTTTGCACATAACTCTTGCCCATTTTCCCATGTGGGCCTTAGTGTCTTTCTTCCATTCTTTTAGAAGTTCTTTGTGCTGAGATGAACCTTCTTCTCTGATGAAAGTTGTGTCTTTCTCACTTTGCATTTCTGATTATCTTAGTTTCTGAGGAAACTTTAATTATCTTCAAGTTTTATGTAGTTGGTTTTGTCAGAATTTTTGCCTTATTGCTTATGGATGTTGAATTGAATGGAGAATATTTAACCTTTTCCTAAGTTGTAAAGAATTCACTGTTTTGTCCAAATACCCACATCACCACCTTTTCAATTCTCATTTCCCATTTATGTTGTCTTTTAAAATACTCTGAGCTCCAACACCACCCCAAACCAAATGGCAGAGCAGAGCAGAGTGGACAGTCCCCCAGGACTGACCATTAAGGAAGCTCCCCTTCCTGCCCTTGGAACAGCTTCCCGGTGGGAGGGGCTCCTGTCCTGTAAATGAAGCCAAGCAGAAGATGATTTCAACCACTTGGGATGCCATGAAACCCCAAAACAGAAGGAAGGGTGACAGGTGTGGGCACTTTGATCTCGGGTGACCAGGACACACAGCAGTGAAATGTCACTGATGAGGAAGGGAGGAGGGTGAACACATGAGGGAGATGCCCAGTTATTAAAGGCCAGAGAGACAGGAGAGACAAAGTCACCTAACTCTCAACCCACACTGCAAGTTCAGTGTTCTTTATGTTACATGCCTGTGAAAACGGAGAAGACAAGGTTCTCAGCCATGGCTCAGGAACAGTCACAGATTTGAGGCCAGAGTTTGTCCTGGGTTGTACCTGCCCCAGTGCGCAGCACCCATGAAGCTGTGACCATGGTGAGCTGGGCTGTCTTCACTGTGGCCTTGCCGACCACTGTGATGGCCATGGGGATGCATGGGAGGGTCAGGTGTCTCAGGTGTGTGTGACTCTGAGAGCACTAACTCCCTCCCTGCTGTCATCTTTGCAGGACCCTGGGCAGCAGCTGGGTAGTTGCCCTTTTTTTCCCAGGTGGGGAGCCCAGCAGGTGACCACTGTGCAGCACCATGAGCCTAGTGAACCAGCAGCCAGGGGCACTGCTGGTCCTTCTAGGACTCAGGAGGACACGGCCCCACCTTTGTCCTTGGTGCAGGAGTGCAAGGCTGAAGACTGTGGGGTAAGAATGATGGGAATTCAGCTGCTCCTTCTGTGTCATTAATGAAGTGCTTTAGCTGGCCTGAGGGCTGGGTGTTTGCAGGTATGTAAATTTAAGAAGCCCAGAGACTCCTCTTAGTGACAACAGGGCTTCAGAGTTTGAAAGCTCTTGAAAAGACACCAGTACCCTTGGCTTCAAGCCCAGCAATGTGGGAAGAGGAGAAGTTCTGGGACTGTTGTGGGAGTGGAGGTTCCAGCCGACTTGGAGGCAAGGGCTGGGTCCAGTACACACAGACCTCCCCCAGCAGCACCATTAGACAGTCACCTTAGCAGGATGCCACAAGCTGGAGGAAGAAAGGCCCCAGAGCACATTATCATGAGCCATCTTGGAAAGTTTGGGAACAAGTTCTGAATTAATTATAATTCCACTTGAATAACAAGCACTTGCTATTTATTCTCGGGCTGCTCCACGATAAGCACATGGCTCCTCCTGCAGGGTGCCTGGTGGCAGTGGGGCCCATGAGGGGAGGAGGCAGCGAGAATGTTATTTTTAACTCCTGTTATTGGAGAGTACACTGTAACTGGAACACTGGGGTGCTGTCAGCTATTTGGATAAAGAATGGCTGGGGCACATTCAGCTCTACCCATCCATAATGACTCACTGCTGGAACACAAGAGCTCTAAAACCTGGTCTGTTTAACCTCCCCAATGACATGCCCTCAGTCCATAATTGCATGGTGCTTTAATGCCATCTCTACTGTCACCATGCATGGGAACCAAGATGGTGGCCTCAGGAGGTGCTGTCCTCAGGGCAGGGGAGGGGAACCCTGTGCACATGTCCCCACGGGCCCAGTGTAATCCTGAATCTTTGGAAGGACATATTTTTCTGACCTAGAAAACTGTTATTTGCATTCACAGCTGGCTGTGGGGCCTGGGGCTTCTCATCTACTGGTCAGCTGGTCAGGCTGCCAGGGGCAGGGTCTACCTGCAGGTTTTCCCTGTGAGCTTATGCAGATGGTGGCTAAGAACAGTGGCAGCTGCCATGGGGATGGAAGGAGTCAGCTCATTCCCATGCCCTATGATGAAATTGCACGTGTCCACTACATTGGCCATATCCAGTAGGCTTGCTTCATTGAAGCTGACCACCCCACATATCTAGGCCAGAGCTTTGAACTGTGAGGATGGCCTCCGAGACATGGATCTCTTTTTGTAAATCTGGGTTTTTGGTTGTGCACAGTGCTCCCAGGGATGCCTTTGGCAGGAAACAGCCTCTGGAAGTTGTGCTGAGAAGGCAGGGCTGTGGCCCCCGGGCACTCACACTTCAGCTACGAACACCGCTCTCTGTTTCTAAGCTTAGGGCTTTGGAGAAGGACATACCTGATGCCCCTGAATATTTTTCACAGTTATGACAGGTCTTGCAATTTCACATTAAGTTCTCAATTTTGGGGATCCCCAAATGCTACCTTGTACTGGTGCAAAGTAACAGAATATTCAACTGCAAACCTTGAAATGATCAGTGTTAATATCAGATACTCTAAGAGTCCTAGAGCTCCCCAGTTTTAGGGCTGGCTCAGGAGTTCTTCCATGTAGTCAAGACCCAGCCTCTTTCTGTCTTAGTGCAGCTTCCTCCTTAGCATATTGGTTTTTTCTCAGTATGGGCCCCTCATGATCACATGATGATTGCTAGAGCTCCTAGAATCTTAAGATCATACATGCACATTTGGAGGCTGGAAGAATAAACTCAGGTTTGTGAGTGTGTGTTTTTGTGGTTTAGTTAGTTAGGAATTTATTTTCTTGGATAACATGAAATTCAGAAATAAGAATTTCAGTATGGTGCAGCCAGACAATACTTTTGTCCCTCTATTGAGTCATGATTGCCCTGTGACTCTTATTGCCTTGCTTTATTTTAGAGAAGAGGGGAAATGAGGCAGAGGGCAAAGGTGAAATGGAGATGCCAAATGATTCTTTTTCTATGACCATACTTGGACACCACATTCAGTGTCCTCTGTCTACTTCTCATCCCCAGAGACTGTAGAACATTTCTATTCTTAACTGCAAGGAAGGCTGGGAGGTTTCTGTGCCACTCCAGATTGAGCAGAACTCAGGTGTTTTCATTGGGAAGAAGGGAAAAGCAGCTATGAGGACAGTGGCCAGCTGCATCTACCAGTATCCCATCACATAGATGAGGGGACTGAACTGGGGGGACTTCAGCTATTTTTCCAAAGCCATGTAAGGGGGGATGGATCTGAATTTTTTGTGGGCCTCAAGGATCAACTCCTCCTAACTAATAGGTAGGGTGTCAGGGCTGATGACACTCCAGACACTAAGAAGATTCACAAGAAATTTGGTTACAGGACACTCCCCTGGGGGAAGAGCCCAGCGAGCAGTTCCTGTTGGTTAGAGCAAGGCAGGGGATGGTGGGGCCCTGTGGGGTAGAAGAGGGGCTGGGGACAAGTTCCAAGCTACAGCAGAGCTTCAGGCTTGGGTTTCCCTCATGGAGAGCACACCAACTGGCTTCTTGTTGATTGTCCAGACAGGGTCAGAGGGGACACAGAGGTGGAGTCTGAAGGCCTCTGTGGACAAGACAGAAGTGCAGTCAGGTCTCCATTATGAGTCTGTGTGACTCATTTCTGAGTCCCTTCTAGGAAGCCTGGGCACAGGGGAGAGGAAAAGCATGCTCTACCTCTGGTCTTGGTGGGCCTGGCCCATGCTGGGTGGACATCCCAGTGCTCCCAGCAAGTCTGCTCTGGAGAGAGAAGGCTGGGTGGTCACCACATGGCTGGAGTGTGAGGGGCACATCTGGTATCTCCTAGCTTGGTGGGGGAGCAATCATGGAGGGGCCTGGTGATGCCACCTCAGCTTGTGGTGACCATGGACCAGTGTCCAGAATATACCAGCACAGCATGGTCATGGAAGCCTGCCTGCTCAACACCTCTCTGTAAACACAATGTAGGACATTCTTTCCCATGATCTCCTGTCAACACAGAATCCCACAAACCCCAGCAGTTCACTTGTCCTGACTTTGAAAGTCATTACAGTGGAGACAGGGCAAGATATCAGTTGATCAAGAACATATTTGGTGACCCAAGAAGGAGTGTCCAAGTGAACATCATAAACAGGATCAGTGAGCAGGCTGCTACCAGCCTTCAGGAAGAACCATGACTCAGCCAATGGAGATGGACAGTTGATGAGTTCACAGTCAAGGCTTAATTTTTGTCACATGCTTATATGGCCTTTGTGTGAGTCTGGAAGCAATGCTCTGTATTGATCTTCACTGCCTCCAACATCTCAGTCTGTTTAGTAACCACAGGACTCAAGGTCCTCACACTTAAGGGCATGGAAGGTGGACAGAAAGGAAATAGTCACCAGAAAAGGAAATTGGATGTTGTACTGTCCATGGATACCTGTCTCATGCTGCTCTCTTGAGACCTGCAGACTCTTCTGGAAAACTCTATTCTCCTTCTTTGGCTCTGAGCCTTAAGTCTGAAATGGAGAGAATCAGGATATGTGCCCAGCCTGAGAGGCAGACTTGTGCTGTTGCCTGTCCTGTGCTCTTCTGGTCCTGGGCTCAGCTTCTGATGCACTTTGTGAGTCCATTTCTCCCTAGCTACCCACGGTCATGCCTGCAGCCTCTGTCTCCATCCTTCAGGCTGCTATAACAGAACGAAGTGCACTGCGTGGTTCAAAAGCAACAGAAATGTGTTTCTCAGAGCTTTGGAGGCTAGAAGTCCAAGGTCAATGCCATGACAGATTTGGTGTCAGGTGAGAGCCATGGACAGCTGAGGAGTGGTGCCTTCTCTCTGTATCCTCTCTCAGTGGGAGGCTGGACAAGCTTTCTGGGGCCTCTTTCATAAAGGCACTACTCCCATTCATGAGGGCTCCACCCTCATCATCTAGGTCACCTCCCTCCCAGAGATCCTCTTCCTGATACCACCTTCTGAGGAATAAAGATTTCAAAATCTTTATTTTAAGAGAACAACATTCAGATCTCTGTGGCCTCCAAAAGCCAAGGAGGTTCTCCTCCATGGTGGATGGCTGTGGCGGCTTTCTATGTGGAGACAGGAGGGCCAGCAAGAGGAACACAGAGTGCCACTCATACAGTTATCCTTGGCCCTGGAGCTGTGCAGACAGATGCATGGCCCTATAGCAAGGACTGACGTGCACCAGAACTGGACCCTGGTGCCATCATCCAGGGCTTATGACTTTCCAAATACATGGCATCTTGCATGGACTTTTTACAAGTTAGCATTTGTCTTAAACTCTCTCAACTTACTGCTTTTTTCTTAACAAACCTCTCAAGATGAATCACACGTCATGGATAATGTATTAATAATAAATATATTATGCCTTTCTCTGTCATTATAATTCTATATTTCAAGACAAAAATTGATGTGCCTTGAATCATCACCTTGCATACTTCAACTGGCTTTTAGAACCAGCAGGGACCATGGCAGCAATCAAGCAATCAATGTAAGATGCTGACATGGCATTAGAGCATGGACAAATGTGGGGTCATCACATCATTCACTGTCCACATGTCAGTGCACAATGCCTGGAAGGCATGAGGTTTGTCTGGGGGACAGGAAGGCTGCACAGGGAAATGGGCCTGGTTTCCCAAATATGACATAATCTGAGGGTGCTGCTTGGGAAACAGGATGGCTCATGCTGAAGTTTCTGTGATTGTGCCTTACACTGGTGTTGTCATTCTCAGGCTCCAATACTAGAATATGGGTTGTCCTGGACGCTTTTAAAAGTCCCAAACCTCTCTCAACACTCTCCTTGAGTTTCCAAGTTGTCAGTCTTCGTCACAGTACCCTTCTGTGCCCACAGAATTTGTTTACTACTTAATTGCTGCTGCAATGCAGGTTGCCGATTAAAGCTGAAGAATCAATTTTTTTTTCAAGTCTGTTTTTGCCAATAGCTCTAGATGTTCACAACCTCTTTTATTGCCTTCTTCTCCTTTGAGAGCTGAAGGAAAGGATGGATGTTCTTTTCCCTCCATTGTCCCTGTAGCCTTGGAATCAAATTATTTTCCCCCTTCACACACAAGGATACTTTTACCCCTAATCCCACAGGGCTGGTCGGGGTTGTGGGAAACAGAAAGCTTCTATTGTGTGTTCAGAGCAAGCTTTTCACATAAAAGTTTTTTTTTTTTATCTGTGGGTCTCCAAAAATAATACTGAGCAGTTCTTTACCTGGGTTTCTTATCAAAAGGAAGAATCTCACCCCACTTTTGGCTTTGAATTACAGACAGGGGCTCATACACAGGTTCCCAAGACAATGACTGAATGATGTTATCAGGTGGGCACCTGAGAGTGTATTCAGATCTAATTCACACACTCTGTCAAGTCACAAGCCAGACACAGAGCCAAGTGCTGTTCTTGTACTGTCTCCTCCAGGGTCAAGGGTGCTCGAGAAGAGGTCATATTACTGTAGTGAGTACTTGCCTTTGGGCTACCACATCTCACCTTTGCCTTGGTGATGCTGATCAGCATCTATGAACTGGGGTCTGGGTATCGTCTGGGATGTGCATATTATCAGCCTGTGATTCAGCCTGTCCCTTAGCCCTGCCTGCCCTCTTCTCTCAGCCAAATGAGGAGGATCCAGGTCTTGGCTCAGAGGCCTAGAGGATGGCAGGATTACAAGGTGGAGTAGCCTGAGTCCTGGGGCTGCATGGAGTCACTGTGAGGGTGGCCAGGGATTAGTCTGCATTTCACAGATGCCTGGCTGAGAAACTTCCTCTGAGAACTGGTCAGCCCCAGAAGGGCCACATCGCTTCAGCCAGAAGGTGGGGTTTCAGGATGACAGGACACCACAGTAAGCAGTCCAGTTATGCAATACCTCAATAGCTCTGCACAGAAACCCGAACTACTGCTTCCCTCAATAGAAAGAATCAGTGAACAGAGAGCTCAAGAAAATAAGATGTAGTGGCTTTCTGGGTTGGCTAGGACCTATTCTTATAAGTAACACTATTAAATCCATAAGCGGTGTGACCAATTTTTCTTTTAAAAAAAATTTGTGGCCAATATTTCAATATATTTTTTTCAGGTACTGCCATTGGAGAAGCTGGTAGGAGGTTAAACTCTGAATTAAAATGAGAATAAATTAGGGATTTCATCCACAGGGAAGGATCTGTTATAAAGCTGTTTTAACAACTTTCCTGCAGCCCATAGGAAGGAAGCACTCTGGCATGCAGAGATAGGAAAAAGTCTCTCTAGACTCACACATGTGCACATTCAATCACATATTAGAATAAATGTCAGATTGATTTTCCTATTTTTGGCTTAATACACAATAAAGTAAATGGCCCACAGAGAATAAAAGGTTTTCTTCAACAAGAAAGTGTTTAAATATGAAAACATTTTGATAGTTAATAAGGAAGATGATACAACAGTTTTGATGCATATCTTGACTGAGGGTTCATAAGACTTGTAAGACTTTTGGTTAGTACTGGCATTTAGTAGTTCCTTCTCTTGCCTCTGGGACTCGTTTCCCTGAGGATTCTTATGGCACTAACACCAACAGTCTTACAGAGGCTAGAGAATCTGGTGGTTAAGATGAGACACCAGGAACTGTAGATACCTTCTTGACTTCGGAGGGGATGATGAGCCTTGTCATGATTCCAGGGTTTTTCTTTTTAAGTTTTTTTTTTTTTCAGTCAGGAGCGGCATTTTTTATACAGCATGTTGCTTCTTGAGGCGAGGTGCCTGGGACTCAATTAAGATCCCACTGGCTGGAGCCAAGGGTGATGCCCAAGTCCCAGCGGCTATGGCCAATGGAAATTAGTCATAGTGCAGTTTCTCACTTAAACCAGGGGCAGCCAGCTGGCTGGGAGAGGCTGGGAAGGAGGCAGTTACTTGGAGACCAGGGGCAGTCAGCCAATTGGGAGAGGCTGGGAAGCAGCAGCTTCACAGGGAGACTAGATTCTATTCATTTTAAGGCCCTTCCGTTTCCCAGGGACCTGGAGCCCTCTGCTGGATTTGCAGGGCCAGAGGTCAGTGCTGATGGGTTGCCTTCCTGACCTTGCAGTGCAGACTGCTAATGCTTAGCCATTGTCTGTTCCCCCTCCTCTTCCTGGGGAACCTGGTTGGCCCCTTTGAAGCCACCCACTAAGACTGAGGACTGCTTCTTGCACCTGAGGTGAGGGCAGAAGTGATGCATTTCCCCTTCTGATGAAGTGGCCCTTCCCTTGTTCCTTCAGAGGGGGACCACAAGGGAGTGTGAGGGCTGTGAGGCTGGCAAAGCAAGAAGGCACCCAGAGCTCAGGCTTCTGTGACAGGGCCTGCAGCTCAGCAGGTGGCATGCTGGCCAGTTCTACACGTCACAGAAGGGAACAGTTTCACCCATGTCCCACCCAGTACTGGCTCAGATGAGGCTCCCAGAGCTGGAGTGAATTGACACTCTTAGGGTGATGGGCCTGGGTGTGGGCCTAAAAAGGATGTGCTTTCTGGGGACTGGGGTTAGAGCTCTGTGATTGTTGTCTTTGCCCAAAGGTAGGTTGACATCCTGCCCCATAGGACAGGATATGAGCAGATTTAAAATTGGGTTGTTGCAGAGTTAGTCAAGATGAGGTCACACTACAACAGGGAGTGCCCCTTTGCAGGTTGTGCCCCTATGCAGGGTGACCATGTCCTTATGAGGGTCTCGCTTTGTAAAGAAGACACACAGGGGTCCTGTGATGACAGAGGAAGAGGCTGAAGCCAGGCAGCTGGGATGGAAAGGCTTTGAGGTCTGTGGGGGCCACTGGAGCTGGGAGGGCACAGGAAGGCACCTGGAGGTGACCTACAGCATGGCCTGGGCACCAGGCTCAGTATTTTTACCTCCAGGACACAAAGGATAGGTCTTTAAGTCTCCCAGGGTGTCCAAATTTGCTCTAGCCACCATGGAAAGCAGAGGATGCCAGTGTAACCATTTGCAGGTGCCCAGGCTGGCCAAAGGTGGAGGTCTGGCCACCCAGGGGCTGAACCCTGAAGTGCACCTGCACAAAAATCACCTGCATGAACATTGGAGATGCTAAAATTCTGAAATGATTACCTGAGGCTTTTGTAAAAACCACTTTCAGGGGGCTGGGGCTGTAGTCTGTGGCAGAGCGCTTGCCTAGCACTTGTGAGGCACTGGGTTCCATCCTCAGCACCACATAAAAATAAAAAGAAATGTATGCTGTCCATCTACAACAACAATTTTAAAAAATAATGAAAAAAACACCCTCAGCTAGAACTGATGAATGGTGCCCAGTGGTGACTGTGAAACTTGGGATAGCCTGGTTATGGAGGCAGGGAATTGTGAGGTCATACTGAGGTGCGTGGGCACTAAGCACTGTGTCCTTGTCCTTAGTCTTTCCTGCCCATCCATTTGGCATGCAGGACCTCTGTCTGGGTGTTTAATTAGCTCAGTAGTTTCCAGGGCAATCTGCAGCAATGTTCTCGGGTTCCTTTGCCCGCACACCTATGCCACAGGGCTTTTGAGAATTCCCCTAGCACCTGCCACAGTGGCTATGGCACTTCCAGGTTTGCAGATCCCTGTGAGAGATGCTTGTGGAAATCAAGGAAGGCACTGCTTCGAATTTTGCTTTGAAGTTTCAAATTTGATTTTTTAATTTTTAATTTTTTAATTAGTGCATTAGAGTTGAACACAACAGTGGGCTTCAACATGCTTAATTATTTCAGATTTTAAAAAAGAGCCCAGCCCTCCTGTTCTGTGCACTGACTGCTTTACCTCTGTGGCCAGATTGACAAGGTCCTCCAGGCCCACCAAGGGTTCCTCTGTGGACCTGAGGGGCTTGAGCTTTGAGCTGAGCTATTTTTGCTTCTGATCTCTGGGTTTGTCTCTGCACCTGCAGCTTCTGTACATTTCCCAGGAGAAGCAAGATATCGGAGGCCCTAATGTGGATTTTCTCTGCGTCCAAACCCTCAAAAAGCCCATTTTTCAGGGTAAGTTGTAACCATAGCCCTTGCCTTCAGGCTTAGTCTCCTCATGGCTGGGGAGTCCTCCATGCCTCGGTGGCAGCACCCACCTCCTGGACCACAGGTGAGGCCTGAGGCATGGAATCTCCAGCAGTGTTTATGGTTTTAGAAAGGGCTTTCTAGTGAGTCAGTTTGGAACAGCCTTTTTTATCAAAGACCACTCACTGGTCCTTGTAATTTCCCGTCTAATTAAAGTTACTTAAATTACTATCTTTCAAGATAGTAAGATTTTAATTGGTGGTTATTTAATTAGAGTGCCATGGGAGAGACAGATAAGCCTAATAGCCCACTTTATTTCATGAGTGATCCCACCTTAAGCACAGGTGGCCATTATTTGTGGAGACAGTGAGACCATCCATGTCTGCCTTTCCCTTCTAAGGCTGAGTGCTCAGCTAAGCCTTCCATCCAATACTCACTCTCCCTTCTTCTTCCTCCCTTTTTCCTTCCTTCTTCCCTCCCTAGACCCTTCCTTCCTTCCTTCTTTTTTTTTTTTCAGGAAGAAAGATGCTATTCTACATAGTAGAAAAACCAAAAATTGCAATATAAATGGTCCTGAGTCTATGAAATGTATCAGTTTGGATTCTCTGTGATTTGCAAAAGGAAGATAACAATTAAAACAGGTTTAAACAAACAACAAAGAGTAACACTGTATAGCTGAAGTATTCAGGGGAAGAATGGACTGCAGGTCCAGTAACATCCAGGGGTTCATCAGGGTATAGCTTATCTTAAATTTCTTTTTTTTTAATTTACTTTTTAGTTCTAGGTGGACATAATATCCTTACCCCATTTTTATGTGGTGCTGAGGATCAAACCCAGTCTCACACATGATAGGTGAGTGCTCTACCTCTGAGCCACAACCCAGCCCCTAGCTGAAGAAACTTTCATTTCTTGCCTTCTGCTGTGTGTGTCCCATTGTCAGACAGGCTCTTCCCTCATGGAGGCAGCTACAGCCTCACATCCCTTTGGGTTTATATCTAGAAAAAAATAAAAACTTTTCTCAGGGAGTCATCAAGCCCTGGATGTGTTGTAACTGCATTCTTAGTGGAAGTGGAGGGGCCTGCTTGGGTCTTCTGGACTCAATCCCTTTTAGGAATTGGTCTGCAGAAGTTGGCTGCAAGGCAGCCAGCAGGTCCAGTTGTGGTAAGCCATTCTTATAGACCGTGGCCGCCATTAGAAGATGGCGCCGGCTTCCACTGTGGCCTGTGATAAACAACTCCTTTTATGGAGAGTTGGCGCGTAATCCCTTACCACCCTATGAGAGAGATCCACGTAGCGGCTTAGGATTGGGATGCGGGGGGCTTTATTAAGCTGTGCTTGGGTGTGTCGGGCGCGGGCGCTAGAAGATGATACATGACTCAAGGCCTGAATAAACTGTTGAAAGAAGAATCCTGTGTCGTGTTTCCCTGGCTGGCGAGGGGTCGCGACAATTGGTGGCCCGTACGGGGAACATATTCCTCGAACCCAGGATCCAGAACTTTCAGCAGTCAGGGTGGTGCACCGGTAAGTTCCCAGGTAAAGTGGGAATCCGCAAGCTAATAGCGGGATGCTCCTCTGTAAAGAAAGAGAGAGCGGGGCTTTTGTACTTTCACTTTCTTTATAGCTCTGAAAACATTATGGGCGCTACCTCTTCAAGCCCAATTTTGTTGGCCCTAGATGGGTTGCTACGTTCAAAAGGACTTAAGGTAAAGCAGAGCACTTTGCAGATGTTTTTGAGAGAAGCTGATATAGC
>NW_026006000.1:0-13336 GCF_001458135.2 Marmota marmota marmota | reverse complement strand
GGACCTCAAGGAAAGCATGTCCTATTGCATGCGGGTTTGACGTCCACGCCCCGCCCTACGAAAAAAGGCGTCGGCTGATATGGGATCAGGTCTGGGGAAGGCACCTCCTTAGGACTGAACCATACATTGCAGCCACTTCTGCACAGTGGGATAGGACCTCTACTTTCGCCTGCATTGTTATATAAAATAGAAGGGGGAACTGTGGTAAGCCATTCTTATAGACCGTGGCCGCCATTAGAAGATGGCGCCGGCTTCCACTGTGGCCTGTGATAAACAACTCCTTTTATGGAGAGTTGGCGCGTAATCCCTTACCACCCTATGAGAGAGATCCACGTAGCGGCTTAGGATTGGGATGCGGGGGGCTTTATTAAGCTGTGCTTGGGTGTGTCGGGCGCGGGCGCTAGAAGATGATACATGACTCAAGGCCTGAATAAACTGTTGAAAGAAGAATCCTGTGTCGTGTTTCCCTGGCTGGCGAGGGGTCGCGACATCCAGTGGACACAGGGGAGGCTGGCATTGCCAGCATGGGAAGCAGTGGGTGGGAGGAGAAGGCGCTATGTTTAGGTGACAGCAGGTTTTTTAGATGTCACCAGAAAACCATTTCAGGGCTTTAGACTGATAGCACTGGGGAGAACAGGAACTTAGTGAAGCCTCACTACTGACAGACCCTCAGATGGATGGGCAGACCAGCACCAGCCTGATGTCTCCTGAAGCACGTGTGCTGTGTGCTTCTCCCCCCGCCATAAGCTTCACCTTCCATAAGATTTATGCATGGCAGTGCCACTCTTCAAGGCCACTGAGCTAATTTTCTGTAGACTCCAAGGTTGCATGCCCATTCATCTAACAACTTCTGTGGTTGGAAGCATATGGCTGACTCCCCAGCCTGCTCCCTCATTGATTTCCTTGAAGCATCACTCTCTGAGGATTTGCAAATGTGCAAGTGGAGACACCATGGAGAGCAGTGTGGAGGTTTCTTGGAAGAATAAAAATAGAATGACCATATTGCCCAGAAAGCCCTCTTCTGTGTATATTCAAAAGAAATGAAATCAGCATGTGGAAGAGATGTCTGTACTAATGGTTTTACTTGCAACACCCTTCAAAATAGCCAAGGGACAGAATCCATTTTAATGTCCTGTGGATGGATGGATAAGCAAATTAGCAAGTGTGTAGTGAAATATTATTCAACCTGAAAAGGTAGGAAATGCTGGCACTTTCAACAACTTGGATGGACCTACAGGACCTTGTGCTGAATTCCATAAGCCAGATGAGGAGATATACGACATCATCTCACTTATCTGAGCAATCTAAAAATGTGAAATTACAGAAGCTGAGAAATGATGGTCATGAGGGGTGAGTGGTGAGGAATAGGTGTCTGACATACCACTATTACTTTGCACCAGTGAGAAAGAATGATGCCAATTGCAATTTGGAGACCCCATCAAATGCATGATGCATCTTATTCTCAATAATATTAAAAGGTGAAGAAATTCTCCCTAGGTAACTTGCTAGAATAGAGTATGAAATTCCCTGGTCTTCTATACCACTGGCTGATGTCTCTGTAGCTAGCCTGTGATTTCTGCAAGGTTGCAGACCATGGTTCATACTTCTTTAAACATCTCAGGCCAGCTTTAAACCAGGAACATAGTAGTTGTTGCATAAAGATAACTGAGCTACAAGGAGACAGTGTAGTGGGCAGGAGCTACTGTTTCAATGTTAGGAGGGCATTTTATATTTTGGAAGTGAGGAATCTGTATCTTGTGGAGAAAAGTGGCAAAAATATCAGTACCAAGTTGCATTTTAAAATAAAATCAAGTTGATTTTAGAATTCCAGAATAATCGCTGTTTCCATACATTCCACACAAAGCTTTCTTATGTTAGCATCTACTCTCTTTGCTCATGGATTCTGTTGGGAAGGTGCCTCACATTTGCAAGTAGCTTCCTGGGGAAGGCAGAAGCAAACTCTGAACCTGTGCCTGAGAAGCTGACTTCTCATGTGCCTGAGTAGTTGCAGCCACCTGTGGCCCTTTAAATGCAAATTAGTGAAAATTAAAATCTGTCCCTCATTTGCACCAGTGGCACCCCTAGTGCTGAGCTGCACAGGTGAGGAGTGGTGATGGCTGGAGAGGGCCAGCACTTGCCTTTCAGACATCCTGCAGGTCCAGTCAGGCTGGACAGAGTGTGGAGCTTCAGAGAAGGCTCTTGCTCACTGAGGCTCTGTGATACACATCTCCTACCAAGCAGAAGAATAATCAAGTGATTTGTACTTACTGATGGGTCCATAGGAATAAAAATGTGTTCTGAGGGCATACAGTCCTCCTGTTTTTGTTTTACCCAAGTGCATGAGAGTGAACCCACAGGCACAGTAAGTCTGTTCTGGCTTCTAGGGAGGTTTTGAAAAAGCTGCTTTTAGTCATTCTATTGCAGATTGGTCCATCTTATCCAATGATTCTCCATCTCTTCTTCTGAATATTCTCCTCCTCCTCTTCCTCCTCCTTTTCCTCCTCCTCCTGCCTCTTCTTTCTCCTCATTCTCTTGCCTCTTCCTCCTCCTTCCTCCCTTTTTCCTCTCCTCTTCTTCATCCTCTTCCTCTTCCTTCATTCTTTTTAGTCATACATGACAATAGAATCCATTTTGATAGAATTGCATAAACATGGATTGTGTCTTCTTCTAATTAGGACCCTGTTCTTGGACATGTGCAGAATGATGGTGTTCCCGTGGTGTGCTCATGGCTTGATCTTCTGAGGAAAGGTACTTCCTCCCCCTACAACCCTGTGTTCTGGTGATTGTGGGAGGCCTCTTCCTGAGACATACCAAGTCAGGTCCTTTCCTGAATTCTGCTATGTGGCCCTGCCAGGGGCCACAGTCTCTGGACCAAGCCATAGCCACTTCTCTCTGAGCTTCTGTTTTCTTGAACTTCTTACCTATCTTCTTTTGAAATTTTGTGAGCACCATCCTGCCATGTGGTGGCATCATGTAAATCTCTCCAAATCTAGAGCCCACTTGCTTCTGTCTGGTAGTTGGCCTGTGCAGATGTTCTCACGTGAGAGATTCTCTTGAAGCACCCATATAAGTGATGGCGCTCTATTTCTATCCAGAACAGCATTTCTTTCTCTTTCATATTTTGAGAAGGAATTTCATGGCTAATCTTTCTAATTCTGCTCATTTTAGTTTTAAAAAACATTTATGTTCTTAATATTATGATGGGAGTGATCCTACAATCCACAACTTGACTTTAATGATACAAACTTGAAACCCTATTTATGGTGAAGAAAGTATTTGGAAAAGAAAATATAGTAATATAATAAATATATTTCACATCTACAAGTGTGGCAGACCAACCTCTCATGTGACTGAGTTATCTCCCCTGCTGGGTGATGAGGCATCAGGCAACAGCCATGATGCTAGACTATCCTGCTCTTTTAGGGTTCAAGTAATGGTGTCTTTGTGTAGAGTTGTGTCTTTCCATAACCCCAGGGACCCAATCACCTCACCTGTCCTTCAACCCTGCCACCTTGACCTTCATTGGATGGGATTTCCCCAGAACTTAGAGTTTCCCAATAAAAGCCCAATCCAAAGCATGCACACTCTCTCTTGCTAGCCTCTCGTGGAGATCCTCACTCCCCAGCTTAGGGAGCTTGAGGCAGAGAGAAGAGTAGCCATCCCAGATCTTGGTTTAAAGGTAAATTGTGTGTCTGTGTTTTATTTCTAACTCCCTGAGAAATTTCCCTGGGTTACTGAACAGTAAATCATCTATGCTGGCTGTGGGCAATATACAGGGTATCACCAGATAGTTCAGGAACATGAAATGACTCTGTAGAAGTGAGAAAGAGGAGCAACTGTAAAACCCAAATAGATAAAAGGTAGAGCTAAGGTCCTGGGGGCCTAACTCTTCTCCCTCAGGGTTGGAGGTTCTGGACCCTGTGTGGGATGTGCAGTGCCTCCTGTGCCTTGAGGCATGTGGGTGGGCAGGGAGGGCAGCAGCAGCTTCAGACCCACCGCAGTCTCCTCTTAGCACTTTTTAGGCCATGTGTGCTGACCTCCTGGCCCTTAGGCATCATGCCTGGAAATAAATGGAGGGGGCCATGACTGCTTCCAGGAACATCCTGAGGGTCAAAGGACTTGATGCATGTTCCCAAAAGCTACACACTATATGTGTCTTTCACACTACAATTTCTAGATCAGGAAAGAGTGTGTCTCATGCTCTAGTTCATCCACAGCTCCTAGCAAATGCCTTGCCCATGCTCAGATGGAATAATGGAAATGTTTGTTGGGGGAAGGGATGGATAACAGTCTATGAACTGATAAACTTAACTGTTGTGCAGAATATAGGAATGTCTGTGGGGTGTGTGTGTGTTGCACATGTGTGTGCATGCACAGATGCATGCACATGTCATTTATCACAATGATGGCTGTTACAACAAACTCCTGAGCATGTGCAGTGTAACCATGACTGAGATGGGTTCTCACTTCAACAGGTCTCACATGCTTATTCCAGGGCATTGGGTGGTTCTCTTCTGAACAGTGGGTACAGAGGTTCAGGCCCAACTGCTGGTGGTTTTTGCATGTTCACTACATGGCCTCCAAGATGGGCAGCCTGATCAAGATGAAGAAGAGGAGCAAGCAAGTGTGGAAAGCTGAGATGGACCCTGTCACTGCTGCTCTTACCATGGGCAAGGTCTGCTGTGTGGGCCCCCAGGGAGAGTCTGGAGTAGGGTATTGGGGGGCACTGCCTCCCAGCAAGAGGCCTTCCCTTTGGAATAAGAAGCAACATCTTTGATGGATGAATGGCCACCCTGGGCTTGATAATTAGACAGGCCTTACTGTGCCTGTCTAATTATCAAGCCCAAGGGCGTGGACAGCTCTTGACAGAAATTCCCAAGACCCTGCCTCTTGACATTCACACTGTTGGGGCTCTGAAAATGGTACCCTGAAGCCTGACACTTTGGGAACAGAAGAAGCCTCAGATGTCTTTCTTTTCCCTCTATCCTCTTGCCCCCACCCAACCCCTCAGGAAATCCCTGGAAATTAGAATTCCTTTTCTTCAAGGCAGTTCATGGCAACCAGAGCCCCTTCTCCCAATCAAGACACAAAGCCCACTCTGTATCTTGAAGCTGGCCATGAAGAAATGCTCTGAATTCTTTTGTCTAGTAGTAGATCATAAGACCCTCATTTCAGAAGAGGTCCTGCCTGTATCCATAAGGAGAGAATGCTTCACAGAGAGGCCAAGCAAAGCCCCATAGCCATGCTGCATAATCACAATTTGACTGCCCTGCTCCACAGGACCCTCTGTCCTTCTCACACTGATCTCAAGGGAAAAGCAACCCCACCAGGGTCTGAAGGAAGATTTGACCAAGCACAGCAAATACCCTGGGCCTCAGACCAACACTCTCCAGGGTACAGAGTGTTTCCAGAAACCACTGAATGGGCCTCTGGATCAGGAATACTGGAGCCTGGCTTTTATCTTCACTGCAGTCCTGTGAGAAGCCCGGGACTGGGACTGTCACTGTAGCCTCATGAGAGACCATGGAGCAGAGAGCTCAGAAATGGCTGGATTTCTGAGCCATGAAACCCAAGATAAGTGTGTGTTTTTTACATAACAAAGTTTTGGGGAGCTCTGCTACACAGAAATATATGGTAACACACAGACTCAGAGCAGCCCGACATCCTGAGAAGGCAGGACCTTCAAATCTCAATTACAGTCAACACAAAGGACTGGTGGGTGATGTGGACCTTGAATAGTGTTAATTTCTACTTAAGACAGGGTGTCTCTTTGGTCTTCCTCAGGTTCTATGACCTCCTTGAACAAGCAACAGGACATTCTCCAAGTCCCCCAGACTTGCTTTATGAAATGCCCTCCTATTCGCCTGTTGGAGGAAAGGTTATGAGGAGAACTAAGTACTCAGCACCAGGTACCACAAAAAAGAGCCCACAGCAGTTTGTGACCACCTGTCATTAGGCTAGAGGGGTTTACAGGATACTAACAGGCTACAGAGGTTGTTCTTGCTGCAGGTGACTCATTATGGGGATGACTCACGGGAGAGGATGCAGACCTTCCAGCAGGGGCCATGGGAGGCAGCCTACTGGTGTGTACAGGGCCAGGTGACTCTGTTCCCCCTGGATGATGCAACTTCTGCAGAGGCTGCCTGAGAATGACAGCAGGTGCCTGGCTAGGAGACTGCAGGGACAGGATGGAAGGGGGTCTTAAGGTTAAGTATTTTGAGTCCATTTCAATTATTCAGATGTCAAGTTCACATATAATATCGGGCCTTAATTTTAGGACCTATATTCTGTTCAATGAATAAGAAGTAATTTTAGTGAGGGAAATAGGGTAGTATTAGAGAACAAAACTGGAAAGGTGCATAGAAAAGAACTCACAAGGGAATGTCCACCTCATTTGGTGGTTTTTGTGTTGTTCCCTTCCATATCTTCCTGGTGAGCATTATTTGCAAAACAAGGCTCCAATCAACCATCATTCTTGCACAAAACAAAGGAGTTCTAACCCTGTTTTTTTGGAGTGATTGTCCACATTTGCATTCTTTGTGTCCTTGTAAACATTCCTTCATCTCAACTTAGTTCAAAGCATGAAAACAACCAATGTGTAATTAGTCAGTATTCTTCACAGGACAGAATGGAAGGTAGCATGATTAGGTCAGTTGTTACCAAGATCTGAAGGTCTTTTCCACTTAACAAGGGTAGAGTAGATGGAACCCAGTGAAAACCTGCAAACCCAGATTGAGCCTTCATTTTCCATTCTTCCAGCATGTTCTGCTTAGATGTCTCTGCTGCAAAGAAGGAGCTGGAGACTGAGGGAGAAGCATAGAACCAGCACCACCGCCTCCCCAGCTGTGTTTCCTTGAAACTCTATGAGGAAAAAATAGTCAGCAGTCTCTCAGTGTCTATGGAGGATATGGTCCAAGAAAGACCCTAGGGATAGTCAGCTGACCTTCAGTATCTATGGAGGATAGAGTCCAGGGAGGACCGCTGGGGATGTGCATATCCATGGCTATTCAAGCCCCTTATATAACTGCATTTGTATAACCTACTTACATTCTCCCGTACCTAAATGAGAGCTAGCTTGCTTCTCACCCCTAAGACAGTGGGAATGCTGGGTAAATAGCTGCTGCACTGTATTGTTTGGGGGAGAATGGCAAGGAAAAATATGTGAGCACAATTTTTTTCCAGAATACTTTTGATCTGTGGTGGATTGAATAAACAGTTGCACACAGAACCTACAGGTATGCCAATTCTATATGATTTTATTTCATAGCTTTGTAATAAAGAATAAAGACCAGAGTGTTATGGTTTAGATGTGAGGTGTCCCCAAGCTCATGCATGAAACAATACAGGAAAGCTTAGCAGTGGCAGGATTGGGTTATGACTGTATGAACATAATTACTGCATTAATCCCCTGATAGGGGT
Organism: Marmota marmota marmota; assembly: GCF_001458135.2. NCBI lineage: Eukaryota > Metazoa > Chordata > Mammalia > Rodentia > Sciuridae > Marmota > Marmota marmota. Next base: position 5,917 of record NW_026006000.1, on the reverse strand, counting down.
TAACTGGGTGGTAACTGAAGGCAGGTAGGGTGTGGCTGGAGGAGGCAGGTCCCTGGGGATGTACCTTTGGGGGTTTATATTTTGTCCTTGGTAAGTGGAGCTCTCTCTGCTTCCTGGTACCATGTCCCCAGCTGCTTTCTTGGGTCATACTCTTCTTCCATGGTTTCTGCCGACCTCAGGCCCAGAGCAATGGAATCTACAAAGTAAGATCTCTGAACCCTGAGCCCCTAAACACACTTTTCTACTCTAATTGTTCTTGTCTGGTCCTTGAGTCACAGCAGTGAAGAAGCTGACTAGAACACAGTCTGTTCGCTTTTTCCTCCCTGTACCAGGATGACGTTCCTGTGTGTTGCACGCTTGCCCAGAAGAAACAAAACACAGTAAACAGATTTCAGTTCATTCACTTTAAAAAAGTGCTCATAACTCTCCCAAGGTGAGACCACTATGTTACTCTAAGCTGTGTTCATCTCTGCTTTCTCCTCTGTCTCTCCTGTACCCATTTCATGCCAGGGGTGGTTGGTGTGAAGAGCCACCCAGGTTCTGCTCAAGATCATCTTCTCAAGCACTCCAGTCGGGCTTGTCCTCCTCCACATGTTCTCACATGAGAGCACAGGGCATGGTCACTGTGGTGAGGCTGCCTCCTGGACACCCACCTAGTGATTTTCCTGTCCTTTGCATTAGTTCCCTAACCTTCCTGGCATTGGTCCTTTTCTTTTTGTGATGTAAAGATTGTTATCTGCACCTGGGCCACTGTGAGGGCCTCTTCAACACCTTCTTGCTTCATGTAAAAAAATGACAATTATTCAGCTAAATTAATTGCACAGATTGGTGGGCTTCATTTGACATCTCCATCTGTCTATGTATTCTGCTTTGATGGCATCTTCCCTCTGTGCTGCTGGCTCTTGCCCCACCACTTCCTTAGCTCAACCCCCATTTCCTTCCCTAATCAACTGTCACTGGCTCCACACCCCCTGTATTGGTGGCCCAGCTGAAGGTGGGAGGCACTTGAACATACCTATTTTGCCCTTAGCATCCAAAGGTAGTCAGACCTAGACAGAGTCCCATTTTCACATCTTATTACTTGTGCACCTCCTTCCTGAGAGGGTCCTTAGCTTTCATTCTATGTCTCCAAACTTCATGATGGCTAAAAAGTGGAAAGGTTTATGACATGGACCATGTTCCTGCACCTGAATTTTAGACAGTGTGTTCATCATGGTGTGCAGCCCATGATTGTTTTTGTGGACTCAAAAGGAAAATCTGCCTGCATTTTTCATGACCACAATAGTGAATTAAGACCTAGATTATGATATGTGGGAATGAAGGGCGATTTTGCTGTTTTGGTCAACTCCATCTTCTGAATTGACCCCTTAGTACCACCACCAAGTGACAAACTGGTTTTAAAATTTTGTGAAAGAAAAACACAGTGGGGTTCTGGATGCATCTCAGGCTGGCCTTGCAGGGCTGGCTTTGTGGGGCTTTCAAGTGTCTAGAAAGTTACTTTAACCTGAGCCACTTGGACATTTAATGATGCTTTGAGTTCTATAGAAAGAAATAAGATGTAAGCCTTGCTCCCCAAGAGCTTGCCTTCAAGTGATATTTAAAAGTGTCAGGTCTCCAGATTCCCAGAAAATAGTGAAGCTCTTACCAATGAGAGCATCGTGAGTTTCTGACTTTTTGCTTAGGGCCTTCCCAAGTTGCCATTATGGCTCAGTACTCCCAGTCTCCCCATTAGGCTGGGTTTATTTTGAATTTATTTTGCATGGTATAGTGGACAGAGCTCAATCCAAGAGACCTGGATTCTTCTGAAAATTTAGGTAATGGAGCAGGGTAACCTTGAAACCTCCTACAGGCCTGCCACTCTGGATTTACTAATTGTGTTGAGTTATCCCAATGAAAAGCCAACTATGCCGAATGTACAATGATGAATAACAGAGTACTTGTTCCAAAGCATTTAAAACCTAGTAATTATAATATCAATGTTCAGCCCCCAAATAACAAATGAAATGTACCTACCCCAACTACAAGATGAGTTAGACTATTATAAAGGCCACAGGAGAGAGAGAAAGCAGGTGTGGAGGACCATAGAGGAGAGGGTGAATAGTTATGGTTGGGGGGAAATCCGGAAGAAATTTAGGAAATTAATTTTACTTTGAAACCTAACAGGTCAACATGATATCATTTGGTAGTGCGTGGAACCATGGAAAAACATTCCATGCTGAGGAAACAGCATGCATGGTTTGAGGTGTGAGCATGCGTGGCCTAGTCCATAATGCAACCCAAACAGACACTGGGCTGGGAAACATTACCCACCACTTGACCCCCATCACCAACAGAAAAAAAGTGATTGAGCCTGAGAAGCCAGGAAATGATAAATTAAGCCCTATTAAGGAAATAATAAAAGGCAGTGGGATTTGATATGTGCACTGGGGAGTGCCTTTACATGATTTTATCTGAAAAAAAAGGAAATGGTTGAGGGGAGAGAAAGAAATCCTTTGCTGCTCTTTCTAGGTGCATATCAATTCATTCCTGGGCTTGTCAGTGTGACATGATACTGCCCTTGGGAAAGCCAAACATTTTACATTAAAACCTTCCAAGGGCCTTGGATCCCCTGCAGATTCCAGTGTTCCTCAGCTGACCTTTAGCAAGAACTACACCCCTCCAAGCCTGGTGCAGGGGAAAGAGCTTTCACTGAGTCAGGACTTCTCAATTCCATTTTCAAACTCTGTCAACATTAGATTTTTCTCACTCTTTTTATTCTTTGTAATTGATAGAAAAAAAACACAAATATGCTTTCTATACCTTTGGGTTACTAGATTGTAACATGGAAAGGCATCTCAAATTTTGATATCTCCTCTTTTATAAAGAGCTGATATTGTGTTTTCCTATTTTTTATCGGATCTTTGTTTCTCCTAATTGACTTGTTGGAGCTGCGTCTGTGATTAATCTCTGGTGAGCTATGCAGACATGCACAGGAACATCCTCAAAATACTCTTTTTCCGGCAACTGGTAACAGTTTTGCCTCAAGTTCTTAGTTAGCTTGAAAATTATGGTTCTTCATCTCAATTTACAATCCCAGTCCAATGTTTTCCATGCTCCAGAGGTTGTCTGGCCCTGGACAGAAGTGGTCCTGGGCAGCGCCTGGACTCAGGCTGGAGTCCTCCGGTGGCAGGGGCAACCCAGGCCTCTACTGGGCTCCGGCTCCATGGCAGGTTGGCAAGGTGGATCTGGGCCAAGTCTCAGCTCCTGAAGCCCGTCCCAGGTGGCAGTACTACCTGTGGCTATCATGTGCCCAGGCTAGAGGCCCAGGTCCTTGTGGCACATCTGGACAGATCCTGAACTCCCAAGGTTATCTGCTGATGAGTGGAGGCAGTCCTGGGCTGAGTCAAAGGCCCTAAAGACTTCAGCAGATGGAAGGTAGAACCTGGGCATTCCTTGGGCCTCAGCTCCTGAACAGAGCTTCAGCTACAGCAAGGGTCGGCCTGTTGCGGGAAGTAACTGGGTGTCCCCTGGGCAAGGTTGCCACGCAAGTGGGTGAGGTGGTCCTGTTCAGCGCCTCATCTACAGAGGAAATCTCGCGGGGGCAGAATGAACTGGGGCCTACCTGTGCCCAGGCTCCCTTGCACTTCAGGCAAGGTGAATCTGGGCGGAGTCTCAGCCCCAGTGGAAGTCAGCATGTGGGGGGATGGACCAAGGCCAACCCTAGGAAAGGGCTCCCAAGGAGGTGGAATAGGCTTATTAGGAAGACCCGAGCTCTGGTGGAGGTCAGCCAGTGGTGGAATGGAACCAGGCTTACTCTGAGAATGGGCTAGCTTGCAGTTTCACAGGGCGGAGCAGGCCAGGGCCTGCCCTCTGCAGGGTGTGCGGATGGAGGGATGGAACTTTGCTTACCCTGGCCCAGGCTCCTGCGCAGTTGGCCTTGGCTAATTTGGGACTAGCCTGAGCATCCAAAGGTGTAGGCCTGTGGGCAAAGGCGGTCCAGGGTCTGGCCTGAGCTCTGGTGGGGTTCAGTGGTAGCAGATGCATCCAGGCTTACCTGGGGCCAGGATCCCATGCCTGTAAGCGAGGCCGACCTGGGCTGGGGCTGATCTCTGGAAGGTGTCTTCCAGTAGGCAGAATCCCTGCCGGGCTGAACCTGAGCTGTGGAAGGCATCTGACAGTGGGCAGAGTCATTCCTGGGCTGAGTCTGAGAACCTGCAGTGCCGCAGTCTGGCTGGGCACACAATCACGAGCCACCACACAGCTTGTAGATTCAAACAGCAACTCTTTATTCCCGAACTCACACCAGCCATCTACTATCACGTTCTGGGGAAATCCACTTTCTCTGCCCAAATCCACCCCCACTGGGCTTCTATCTCCCAAAAAATACTGTCTGAATCCCATGAGAACTCAAGGGGAACTCAGGCAGCAGGATACACCCTATTCCCAGCAGGAATAACCTTAAACCTGGAACCACCCTAAACCCGGATTGTCCTAAACTGGGAACACCCTAAACCCGGATCCGCCCTGGTCCTTGAGCAAGGTCACCTTAGATGCAATGTCACTGCAAAATGTCCTATTTCCACGAGTCCTTCCACTAAGCAACATGGGGTACACTGGCAAGGAAATTGTCATACCTACTTGGCTAATGGCTCCCAGCACTGCAGGGGTGAGCCCGAGGCTAGATGGACCTGATTACCATCTCCCTGGGCGGCGTGCATGCAGTACAGCAGGAGAATCAGGCCTGGGCCTGACCTCCTCAGGGGTGCAATGGTGGCTGGATGGAACTGTGGTTACCCTTGCTTAGGCTCCCCTGCAGCTGGCCTTGGCCAATAAGGCTGGAGCCTGAGATCTGGAAGGTGTTCCCCTGTGGGCAAGGCCCACCTGGGTCTGGAAGAGGTCTGATGTGGGAAGGCTGGAGGCGAGGCAAAGCCAGGCCTACATTCAGCCAGCCTCCTGAGCATGGCAGCCAGGGTGATGGCCTGGGGCTGAATTCTGGAAGGTATCTTCCAAGAGGAAGAGTAAATGTGGGGTTGAACTCTAGTGTGCATCTGAAAGGGGGCGGAATCATTCCTGGGCTGAGTCATAAGCCATCATGCCCAACACAAAAGTATCATTTTGATAAAATGCAATAAGTCATGAATTTAGCACCAAGAGGTATCTTCACATAGAGAATTGTAATATCTGAAGTGTGGGAACAGAGTGACAGAACTGCAAAGAGATTACAGGAAACACTTGCATAGATAAAACACTTTATAATGTCACAAAGGTCACATTTCCATGATTTGGAGAAAGACCAATTATTCAGTAAAAGGTCCTGGGACCCTTTTGAAGATGTCTAATTATGTAGGTCAGAACATGAAATTTAATCCCTACCTCACTATGGACATCAACATAACTTCCAGAGGCTCTGATACATTAAATGTGTAAATCATCAAAGGCCAGGAACAAAATAAATGAAGGTTTACACAATATAGGAGGATTTCTAAACATAAATGTAGAAAGCAAGAAGGCAAACTTGGTTACTAATGCATGTTTTCTATGTATATGGAGGTGTATGTGTGTGTGTACATGTACAAACATACCCCAGCACACATTGCTCTTGTACTTTTCTGTTGTTTAAATAAATCTTTGAAATTATCATATTCTTACACACAGGTAGTAGAACAAGGATTACTGGGATTAGCAACAGGGACAAGTTGCAAGATAGTATTTAATGAGGAAAGGTTGGATGGGTGAGTAGAAAAGTCCTGGGGATGGACAAATGGTGGTGATGGCTGCTTAATAATGTGATTTTCTTTGGTGCCATAGAACCTTTTTAAAAAGTTAAAATGTTAATTGCCTCCTATCATGAACATGTACAACTTAAGCTGTGTTACTTTTTTTTTTTTGAAAGCACCGCTTATATTTTTTTTATGTTTTTTTTTTTCTTACTTGTTGG
>NW_026005999.1:0-5518 GCF_001458135.2 Marmota marmota marmota | reverse complement strand
GGAACAGCTCAACGTATCTAATATGTCTCTGTCTCTTGGTATATCAATTTTATGGTGATAGTTGTATTTTGTTGTTTTTCTCATAGGGCATTTGCCTCTAAATGATTTCCTCTATTTCAGATATTGAGGGCCCCTGGATAGAGCTTAACTCATAATCAAGAGCATTTCACTGACAGCAAGTATGGGAGATACCTGCCCTTATCAGCAGAAAGTAGGTATTAGTCATCCTTGTCCCAGATATGATTTAGGGTCTTGAACCTTGGCAGGGGGTATTAGGTAGCAGTTAGTAGTGACCAGTGAAATGCAAACCAATAACATGGCAAGGTCATGGGTTTCCTTTAAAGTTACTTTTATGGTTTTCTTTACATTACTTTTAAGGCAAATGGGTAAACAGATAACTTACAGAAAAACAACAGGTGTGGACACCTTAAAGAATAAACTGGGAAAAGAAGGCCAATCAAGATATATATCCAGAAAGAAAGATTAATGGGGGCTATTCTAACTCTTGACAGGGTCAATTGGGGTCATTGTAAAGCTAGAAATTATGGCCATAGGTGTCCCAATATATTTCAGAAAAAAATTTTCTCAGTAGTGCAGGGGCTGTAGGTGAATTCTGCCTTGTCATTAATCTGAATATTCATATTAACAGAAAACTGACTTGTAGATGAAGTCCTCTGAACAAGAAGGCCACCATGACAGTTCTGGAGAGGACCAACTAAGGTCAAAACTCCACCACCCAACACGAAGGAGGAGAACACCATATTGGCAAAGAGTGCTGAAGGTAGACCCAGTTCTCAAGGCAACCACAAAACACCAGAAAATTCAGAGATAGCACTGTTTCCTGTTGTTCTTTGCGGGAGTGCTCTTTGTTTGAGTCTTAATTTAGTTTTACTACTAATAAAATTCTCTTTTCTGGTTTTCAGTGGCTGACTCAAAGTCTTATTTCTTCAGAACAGAAGAACTGGGGTTTGGAGCATTAGCCCCCCCAGTCTCCTATGACAGGAGAGACTCCTGGCCATCTTTGGCCAGGAGAGTGCCCAGTAGGAAATAGGAGATTTGAGGTGATGCCGAGATAGGTTTTCTTGAAAAGGTGGGGAGCTCTTCCCTGAGCTCTCAGAAGTCTCCACGAGTTGGGTTCCACTGAGCAGCCTGGTTCCCAGCACAGCTGAGGTGTGGGGAGGGGCCAGCTGTGTAAGCATCTTCACTCCAAGGTTCTGGCTACCTTATCTCTAAGCAGGCCAGCCCCTGGATGTGTGGCAGTGAATCCCTGAATCTCCCAAACAGAAACCTCTTGAGATATGCCCATCTTGGGAAAAGAGACACAGTTGTTGGCCAGTTGGTGGTGTTTCCTCTGTCCCTCATGGGCAGTGTTTTGCAATAGATTGTCTTGCCTGGCTTCTCTATGCATATAGGACTATTTTATACCCCAGAGGGTTGCAGGGGTCAGGTAGCCCAGTCCAGAGGATTGTGGGGTGCCCATAACAACCAAATCTTTTTAGGAGAAGGATACCAGTCCAGTCTCAGACAGGAGTAAACATCAAAGGAGATTTGCGGTGCCTTTTCTTCATGGTGCCCATAGGCCCACTCTCACTTCTGTAGCCGGGCCTCTCACACCTGCCCTGTCCCCATGAAAATAGATGCTTCCTGTGTGTCCTCCCTTCCCTTTCCCTCCAAACTCCCCCCAATGTTACAAGTCATCCAGAAGGATAGCCTCACATTAAGACACAGAGTGCACACAAGCCAGACATAGCACAACTGTCCATCAACAGAATCAGGATGCATAGCTTATGAGACTCTCAGGCACAAAATTTAATGCAGGAACAGTGAGTAAACAGGCTACATACACCCAGAAGATGACTCACAAAATACTGAGTGGAAAGAACAAAATGTGCTCTATGTTCCCATCCTTAAGACCTTCAAATCCAGGAGACATACAATTACTCTTTGGGGTGTGAGGACATGGTAATGACAAAATCCAGGGCCAAGGCCACCTTAGGGATGTAGAAAGTAGGTCAGGAATAATATGTGTGTGATTCTATGGTGCTGGGGATGCTGTAGGTCCTGACTGGGGAGGTGGGTGTCAGCCCACTCATGTTATAATTCATCAATCTCCACAGATACGTTTCATGTACTTTGCATATGTGTTTTATTTCACAAAGATCACACAAAAATAAGCCACCCCACCTTTAGGCCTGTGTTGGTCTTCTCAGGGCACTGGCCCCCTCATGTCTTGCTCAGATGGTCTTAGTGGGGAAGACAGGGTGTGGAGCTGCCAGGGACAGAGGACAAACAACTCAGGTGGCCCTGAGCCAAGGAACCTTCTAATACCATTTTCCTTCCTTCCCCTGGGGTTTCCTCCTGCCCTCTGCACTGCCATACATTTGCTCCATACCCCCTGTGTTCTGTTGTGTTGACCTGGGAGCCTGGCTTCCTGACTCTGTCAGGCCTGCCTGGAGTGGCATTTTCTGACCAAGTTCTGTTTCTTATAAAGGATTGGCTCTGGTGAAGCAAGCACCCCAGCATCCATGATTAATGGAATCTCTGGAGTGGTATTTTAGTGTGAATTTACTCACTTACTTAAAGCTGACTATGTATGAATATATCAGTTATATAATGATGGGAACTCCATCTCCTTGTCAGGCCCCTCATTAGGTATACAAGGTCAGAATACTTGTCCTTTTGGAGAGGACAGGTATGAGAAGACAGATTCATGTGATGAATGCTGCAGAGCAGTCTGGGGGCCTCTGAGAGCCATCACTGAGCACAGCAGAAAAGGGATCCCTAAAGAAGTGATATTTAGCTGGGCACAATGGCAAACATCTATAATCCCTGTGGCTATAGAAGCTGAGGCAGGAGGATGATGAGTTTAAAGCCAGCCTAAGAAATGATAAGACACTAAACAACTCAGTGAGATCCTATCTCTAAATAAAATACAAAATAGGGCAGAAGATGTGGCTCAGTGGTTGAGTGCCCCTGAGTTTAATCCCTTGTTAAAGAAAGTGATGTTTATAGGAAATCAATAAACCTTAAATTATACTACAAGTGATAGTAACAAAAACAACATGGTATTGGCACCAATACAGACATATAGATTAATGGTACAGAATAGATGGCACAAAGACAAACCCATATAAATTCAGTTATCTCATACTAGACTAAGTTGCCAAAAACATATATTGGAGAAAAGATAGCATCTTCAACAAATGGTTCTGGGAAAATGGAAATCCATATGTAGCAAAATGAAATTAAACATGTTTCTCACCCTGTGAGAAACTCAAGTCAAAGTGAACCAAGAATTTACACACTAGAAGAGAGAACCTGTGCCTAATAGAAGAAAATGTAGGCTCAATTCTTCACCACTTTGGCTTAGGAGGTGACTTCCTTAACAAGATTCCTAAAGCATGAGAAGTAAAATCAATAATAAATAAATGGGATGGAATTAAACTAAAAGGTTTCTTAATAGCAAAGGAAACAATCATTAAGATGAAGAGAGAGTCTACAGAATGTGAGAAAATATTTATCATATGCATAATCTCCAGGATATATAAAGAACTCAAAAATCTTTAGACCTAAAAACCAAATAATCCAGTCAATATATGGGCAAAGGAAATGAACAGACATGTCAGAGAAGAATAAATATAACCAACAAATATATGAAAAAATGTTCAACATCTCTACAGATTAGAGAAATGCAAATCAAAATTCCTCTAAGATTTTATCTCACTCCAGTCAGACTGGCAACTATCAAGGATATCAGCAACAATAAATTTTGTTGAGGATGTGGGGAAAAAGGTACAGTCATACAGGGTATGTGGGGCTGGAAATTGGTGCAACCGTATGGAAAGCAGTATGAATATTCTTCAGAAAAAAATGGAATGGAACCACCTTTTGACCCGGTTATGTCACTTCTTGGTTTATATCCAAAGTAACACAGCAACATCAAAGTTTACAGCTGTTCAATTCACAATATCTAAACTATGGAACCAAACTAGGTGCCTTTTAACAGATGAATGGATAAAGACAATGTGGTATATATATGTGATGGAATATTACTGAGCCATAAAGAATGAAATGATGGAATTTGCTGGTAAATGGATACAGCTGGAGAATACTATGCTAAGCGAAATAAGCCAATCCCAAAGAACCAAAGGCCAAACATTTTCTCTGATATGTAGATTCAAATTCACAGTAAGGGAAGGTGTCTAGGGAAGCATAGAGACACTTTAAATTAGATAAAGGGGAATGAAAGGAGGAGGGGGTATAGAAGTAGGTGGGTTAGGAGAATAAATCACACATTATTACCTCATGTGTAAATATGAAAACACAACCACTGTAATTTTATGTCATATACAGTCAGAAGAATGAGAAGTTATACTCCATGATATATGAAGTGCCAAAATCCACTCTACTCTCATATGTAACTAATTAGAACAAAAAAAATCAATATATTTGAACATGATAAAAAAAAAAAAACTTAAGATATTTTCACTGGTCCTTTTAGTGACTATGACCCTACATGCTGCACCTATGGGCCAGAAGGGTTAGTTGGCCCTTTTTTTAGAGAGTCCACTATCTGTACAGGAAGGGGAGGCCTGGTAAGCATGTTGCTGGAAGGATTTCAACTACAGTTGTCAAACTGAGGGCTTAAAACAGTGCCTAGGCCTGCAGGGTTTGCAGAGTCATTGGAAATTGAGTGGAGTCCTTTAGAAATTTATTGCCAGTGTCCATTCTCTACACCAGCCCCTAATATACACCATGGCCAATCAGATTTCCATGTGTGGCATAGATAACATTTTGTATTATTGATAGACTTGTTTATTTTGTAACTTTTGAAATACCATACATATAATTTTTTTTCAAAATCACTAAATCAAGATAATTAGAATTCTCATTACCTAATTCATTACCTAATAATGAAAATGATGAAATCAGAAATTTCCTCTAATTTGTTAATCCTTAGTAGGAACCATTATCAACAGCACCAGCAGCAATGTTCACACAGGCACATCTAATACAAGTGACCACTTTAACAGGACATATTTTAACTCCAGATTTGTAAACTTGAAACTGTAATTTTGGGGTTTTGGAGGAAAGAAACAACTTCTGACCTCCTTGTGGTTCTTCTTCAGATAGGCCAGCTCTTCAGTCAGGTTCTCAATCTGCATCTCCAGGTCACCTCTGGCCAGGATCAGCTCATCCAGTACCTTGTACAGGCCAATGATGTCAGACTCCAGTCTGGCATACAGCCAGGTCCTTCTCATACCTGAAAATTTGTTTAGGGATTTCACACAATGAGTTGGACAAGGCAAACATTTCCAATGCTGGCAGAAATGATCTTGAAAAATAAAGGGAGACATGGAAAATGAAGTCCTAATATACTAATAGCTTACAACTATATTTTCAACACAAAATCAAGTGGTAATATTAAATGCTTTTTTATTAAGAGTTAAAAAAAATTGTTACATTTAAACTATGGCCTGAGGATACAAAAGCAAGGATGATGGTAAAGCCCTACTCT
>NW_026005998.1:0-5518 GCF_001458135.2 Marmota marmota marmota | reverse complement strand
ATATTTACAAATGGACTTAGCATGGTTTAGTAGATTTAATTTCCCAGTACATACGCATGCTCTCCCCTCATTCCTCCCTCTTGATTCTTTCCTCTATTGGTCTCCCTTTTAATTTCATGAGGTCTACCACTCTGAAAAAGAGACAGGTACACCTCGGAATAAGCTCATCATATTAAATTTTAAAAGAGAATATTAACAGAAAATTTTGAAGGATATCATGAAAATAAAAGGGAGAACAGCAGAGTTTATTCTAAGTTCTCAACAATAAAACAACTGAGTAACACTGAGGACCCTTTGAATTAAGTGTAATATGTAAGATTAAGGGCAGCCTCATTAAGTTGTTTTGTTCAAGAACCTTGATTTTGGAGTGTTCAGAAACATGGTGGTGGTGATTCAGTCTAGAGTACTGGCAGAGAACGTGATTAAATATTCAATAGCCAAAAATATAGGGCCTTAAGTCACCAGAAATACAATTTAAGATGGATAAAATATAATAGGGCTTTTTGTCATAAAAATAAGATGTCATATCTCATTTTCCAAGCTCACTCCTGCTTAATACAATGATAGGACCTAGAACTGATGGAAGGGACAGCCAAAGAAATATCAACAGGAGAAAGGCAAGTAGTTAAGAAATCCAAGACTGACAGAATATTTTATGACAATTCCACTGGAGAGAAGAAAACAACTGTAATAGAAAAATTCTCTCTCAAAAAGCTATTTACAAATGAATGTCTGAAACCTACAAATATATTGCCTTACAGGGTATAAAGGGCTTTTCTGATGTGATTGAGGTCCATGAGATGTGGGGATTTTCCTGAATTATCTGGTGGTAAAGTAAAACCACAAAATTCCTTACATGAGAGAAGCAAGACAGCCATAATGAGACATAATAGGTGATGTGACTGTGGCAGCACCAGAGGGAGTGTTGTGGGGGTAATATGTTAAAAAATGTGTCCTGCTTCTTGGAAGTAGGAAAAGACAAATAAATGGATTCTCCCCAGAGTTCAGTATAGACACTGCTGCTACCTTGACTTTTTTGCACAGTTAACTGATTTATGGTTGTGATCTCTACAATTATAAGATAATAAACTTGTATTGTCTTAAGCTAACAAGTTTTAGATAATTTTTACAATAGCTTAGGAAACTAATAAAATAATACAGTCTCAGTAATTCCAGAAAACACTGTAGCTACAAAAGACAACCCAGGTAGATTAATTATTCACCTTGATTGAATGAGTCATTTTGGCAAAACCAGGTACTTTAATCAATTTTGGGCTGCTATAACGGAGTTCTATAGACTGGGTAATTTATAATGAAGAGAAGCTTTTGGAGCTTCTGGAGCCTGGGATGCTAAATATTTAGGAAGTATGAATCTGGCAAAGGCCTTTGTATTGTATTGTCGATGGCACAAGGTGAAAAGGCAAGTGAGAAAGAGAAAGTGAAGAGAAATTTCACAAAACCCATGCATGATAAAAATTTTTAGACAAATTGGGAAAGTGAGAAACTACCTCCCTTTGATAAAGAGCATCTACAAAATACCTACAGCTTATGTCATACTTACTAGTGAACAATTATTTCCCCTTTAGGCTCACAAACAAGCTGAGGATTATAGGAAACATCTTACTCAATTTAACACTGGATTTTCTTGCCACACAAGAAGACAGAAAAAAGTCTTTAAAGACACACTGATTGGAAAAAAAGAAATTATTTCATGAATTTTTAAGAATATAAAATAGGGGCTGTAGCTGTAGCTCAGTAGTAGAGCATTTTCCTAGCACATGTGAGGCACTGGGTTCAATTCTCAGCACCACATATTAATAAAATAAATGTTCATCAAAAAATTTAAAACAAGAATATAAAATAAGTAAATTGTTGTTCTCCATTATTTCTTGTTGAAAAAGGGAAACTTATTTGAAATTCTTCAAGGTTTTGCAACACAATGAATATGCTTAGAAAATTTGAAATACAAAGATCTAAACCTGGAATCTTCCATGTTTTTCCTGGTAGGAAACAGCAAAATATTTGCTGCTTTTAGCTTAATACATAGAAAAACAGTACGATTGACAAAAATGTGATTTTTAAGGATGAATGTTTCCTTGACTGGGCCCAGTGTTAAAAGAAAGACTATTTACATAAAAAAATGAAGGATACATGTTTTTCTATTTCAATAATAAGTATATGTGTAATTTGCTTAATCATATGTTTTTATATATTTGACAGAAATAGTTACGTATTTCAAAATAAAATAATTTCAACAATTTCATTTTCTCTAACTTACAGCTCTCTTGTACTGATCTTAAGTTGTCTTAATACTCAGGTTTTAAATAAAGACCAACTGTGAAACTACTAGAGGAAAACATAAGATAAATATTCCAAGACATTGGTATATGCAAAAAAAAAATTAAGACCCCAAAAGCACAGGCAACCGAAGCAAAAATAGATAAAGGGGCGATATCAAACTAAGAAGCTTCTCTAGAGCAAAGTAAACTATCAATAGAATGAAGAGACCACCAACAAAATGAAAGTAAACATTTGCAAACTACTCATCAACAAGGTATTAGTATCCTGCATACGTAAGAAACTGAAACAATAATATGAAAAAATCATCAGTTTTAAAAATGAGCATATGGTAGTAGTGTAAATTGGACATTACCCTATGTTCATATATGATTACATGACGAGTGTGATTATACATCGTGCACAACCAGAATAAGAAGTAGTTATATTCCATGTATGTATGATGTGTCAAAATGCATTCTACTGTCTTGTACAACTAACTAGAATGAATTAAAAAATGGAAAAATTATCTGAACAGACATTTCTCAAAAGAACTCATACAAATAGCCAACACATATAGGGGAAAAAACTCCGTATTACTAATTATTAGTGAAAATGCAAATCATAACCACTATAAGATATTATCTCAGTCTAGTTAGAGTGGCTATTATACAAAAGACATAAAATAATAAATGCTAGCAAAGATGTGAAGAATGGAGAACACTTCTACACTATTAGGGGGAACATAATTAGTATAGCCATTATGGAAAATAGTTGGGAGTTTCCTTAAAAAATTGAACAATCATAGTACCCAAATATCCCAATTTAATGTATATATTCATAGAAAATGAAATCAGCATATCTAAGAGATAACTGCACTCCCATATTTATTGCAGCATTATAGTCTCTATATAATCACTTTAGTCACTATATTCAAGATATGGAATGAACCAAGGTGTCTTTCAATATAGAAAATGAGACATATTAACATAATTAAATGTTTTTCCATGAAATTGTGTTACTTGTGGCAGCATGGATAGAACTAGAGAACATTATGTTAAATAAGCCAGACAGAATAAAACAAATGTCACATTTAAATTGAGGAAATGATCCAACAGGAAAAAAAAAAGTCATAGTATAATGGTCACTAGACATGGAGGAGAGTAGTGGGGATGAAGGAAGGAGAGAAATTAGATAACTAGTATCAAAATAGTGTTATATAGAGGAATTTTCTGGTGTTCTAAAGCACAGTAGTGTAACTTTAGTTTATATTTCAAAATAAATAGAAGAGTCTGAAGTTTCCCAACATATAGAAATGATAAATGAGGAGATGGAAATGCTAATTATCCTGATTGATCATTACACTTTTATATGTTTTAATTATCATAATGTACTGTATAAATATATACATACATTATGTGTCAACTAAAAGATAAAAGTCATTCAGGACTTATTGAAGTTTAATATTCTCCATTATTCAATAAACATTTGTGAAGAAAAACTATGTGTTACAGATTCTGACGGCCATTAATGATATAAACAAAAATAAAGTACATTTTCCCACTTTGAGAATCTCATAAAATAGTACAAGAAATCTATGAAAACAAATTATTCCAACACTACTTTATAACTATAACATTAGAAATATTCGCTAACTACTGTGAGAACTGACTGAAAATTTATAGATATTTTACTTTCAAACATTCAAGGTCATCAAAGAGAAGTATTTTATACGATCGTATGTGAAATGTGTACCACAGATCTGGTCATCACAATTACTCAATTTAATGTTAAGCTTGCCTTTTTTGTCAAGGGACACATGTTTCAAACAAAATAAAGCAAAATACAATACTCATTAAAAATCAAATTGAAATAGAATTTTTTTGTTATTTTCTACTACTTTTGATGCTTCTGTTGGTCTGGGTCCTTGTGTTAATTAGTTTTCATTACTGTGACAAAATACCCGAGATAAACAACTTAAAGAAAACTTATTTTATCTCATAGGTTCAGTCCATAGTCACTTTCCCCCATCACTCTGGGCCTATGTTGAGGACAAACAGTATGGCAGTGAGCGCATGGTGCAGCAAGCCTGTTTACATTATGGCAACTGAGAAGTGAAAGAAAACTGTTGGGGCCAGGATCCCAATATACCCTACAAGGCCAAGTACCCAATGCTCTTACTTTCTCCAACTAGGATTCACTACCAAATATTTCCACTAAATCCCAATACCAACATTATCTGGGGACCAAATCTTCAACACCCAAGGTTTGAAGTGAACATTTAAGGTCCAAACCATAACAGTTCTTCAAAAACAGAAGCCAAAATGTGATTACACATGCAAGTGATTTATTAGGGTAAATCCCTGGAGGGTTACACAAGCCTTTGGGCATCTGAAAAGCTGTTTTTGTGGGAGAAAGAAGGAAGGGAGGAAACTTGTGTTAGTTTTAGACTCCAGAGGAGTTCTAAGAAAGTTCATCAATACTGATTCAGAGCCCTGAAGCCAAAGTTACCTCTCAGAGCAGTTGCCCATATGTGGAGATTCAATTTTCCTGTGAATTGTTCTACTTTAGTTTACTAATAATCCCTAGTACATCCATCAACTTGCTGCAGCCCCTGGGGAGTATGGTCTTACAGCACAGTAGCCAGGGCTATGAATCAATTATGTCTTGCAGTTGGAAATCTGAGAATTGCATTTTCATGTCTGCAACATCTCTTTCATCTTACTAGTCAAAATGCATATGCAACCAATGTAGCATTGGCAGTAGCAAGAGGAATTCTTGGTTTCCCATTTTATAACATTGATAGCTTTTATTGGTGTTAGAGGTTATCAAGCTATATTTTGTATTTTTGTGTGGTTTTATGTGATAAGGAACATTAATGTTCTTCAATTTTACGTGTTGTATTCTGAAAGGTACAAGGTTTCTGAAGACAACTCGAACAATTTTTTATTTTCAAGATATTTTAGGTTTTAAACATAAATTTTAAACTTGAAAAATATCACTAAACAACTTGTTATAGTTTGGATGTGAGTTATCACCCAAAAGCTCACATGTGAGACTATGCAAGAAGGTTCAGAGGAGAAATAATTGGGTTGTGAGTCTTAACCGAATCATTGAATTAATCCCCTGATAGGAATTAACTGACAGGTAACTGGTGGGTTGTGGCTGGAGGAGGTGGGAAATGGGGATGTGGCTTTGGGTATATATTTGTATCTGGCAAGTGGAGACCTCTCTCTCTCTC
>NW_026005997.1:0-5518 GCF_001458135.2 Marmota marmota marmota | reverse complement strand
CACACACTCACACACACACACACACACATACACACACATATCATTCAACCAGAAGGACTTTGGTTTTCATAGTTTTAGGAGTGACACAAAGTCAAATAATTTATTGTCTGGAAGAATATTTTTTTCAGAACTTCAAAACCAAAAACCAGGAATGAATATGAAGGAAGCCTACTTGAGAGGTTTACCCAGGTAAATCTGCTAATATTATAGCACTTTTCCTCTTTAATCCCCAAATCTCTTCCCATCAACTTTGTTTAAAATAATTCATTTTATTTTGTTACTCTTAGTGAAACTTCACTAAAGATATATTAATCTTATAGACATTTCTGGCAGATTTATGAAGCATTTATTCAAATATTCATGCCACCTGCTATAAATGATCTCTAGACTCCAACTTCTAGAAAGAACAAAAGGAAATTGATTCGGATGCCTTTTTGTCTACCTACTATATAAAATAAATAATTGATTTGTTTTGCCATGATTTGTTTTTTTAATGCCTACTGGATAATACAAAAATGGGATTGTATTAGTTATCTATTGCTGCATAACAAATGATCCCAAAATGTAATGACCTAAAACAACAGCATGTATTATCTCTAGCTCTGAAATCTGAATGTGGTCTATTAAGGGCTACTAGTCCAGGCTTTCTAACAGGGCTACAGTCAAGGAGTTCACCAGGGCTATGTTCTCATGTCAAGGTTCCAGTGAGAAAGTATCTTCATCAAATTTCCATTACAAGAATCTTGGCAGGATTCAGGTTCTTGAAGACTTGTGAAGTCAGACCTTCAGATAGCTAGAAATGATCCTTAGTTCTATATGCTTTGCCTTCTCTACAAGGCAGCTCATGTGATGGCAACTTGATTTATCAGAGCAAGCACAAGAGAAGAATCAGAGGACTCCTAAGAGATCAACCGCTGTTGTTTTGTTTTTGTTTTGTTTTGTAGTTCAATGTTGAAAGTGACATTCCATCATTTTTGCCATATCATTTTCATTAAAAGCAAGTCATTAACTGGATCAATGCTCTAGTATAGAATATGGAGGCAAGAATCACTTGGAATCATTTCAAAGACTCTCTGCTACAGGGATAGATAAATGTTGGAGAAGGGAGAAAATGAATGGTTGAAGTGCTTTGGTGGAGATAGTAGGAAAATATGAAAACCTAGGTCCAGCTTACTTTAAAAACAGTCCTAAAAGTAACTGTTTATTAATGCCCTTGAAGGAGACACTCTTATCTGTAATTTACAACAGAAGAATTAGGAATTTGCCTAATGATTCACAGCCCTCCCAGCTAATGTCAGAGTATGAGTCAAGACATTATAACCCTAAGTCTCATATTTCATTACTGTACTAGAAGGAGAAAGGTAGGAATTGTTACAGGAAAGGAGCTATAAAAGTGCCAGAGATAAATAATTCTCTCAATTATATAATTATCATCAATTTCATTGAACAAAAAGAAACTTTTTTTCTCCTCTTTCACTGCTTTCTGTTTCATTCTTCAAATCAACTTTAATTAGCATTGCTCCTATCATAGACCAGATTCATAACATTTTAATTGAAAAATTTACTAATATAATTGTAGATTTACATGAAGTTGAAAGGAATACAGAAAAATATACACATATATTTACATATATATGTGTATGTGTGTGTGTATATATATATATATATATATATATATATATATATATATCCCTTTACATTTGTTACCCGTTGTAGGTATAATACTGACCACATACTTAGTGACTTAAAACAACAGAAATCTATTACCTATAAATTTCAAAGATAGATGTCCAAAATGAGTTGCAATCCACTGAAACAACAGTGAGGGGGGCATAATGCACATGCCATTGAGGAGGCTTTAAAAGCATCTGCTTTCTTGCTTTTTCTAGCTGCTAGAAGCTGCCTCCGTGCCTTGGCTTGGGAAATACTGACAATAATTGCATTGCTCTACTAGCTGCTTCCATCCCCTGCCCTCTCTTTCCCTTAAAAATACCTGTGCAATCATATTGTACCCACCTGTATAAGGCAGGAAATTCTCCCCCTGTAAAGATCCTCAACTTAAGCAAACATGCAAAGCTTCTCCTGCCATGAAAGGGACTATATTCACTGATTCCAGGGATTAGAACAAGAACATCTTGGGAACCCATTTTCCTGCTTACCACTCCTGGGTTTCCAATGATAACAACTAAAATTCAGCAATATCACAACCTGATTATTAATTTTGAAGCAATCCACCAATCCTTTTCAAATTGCTTCAATCAATGAATTAAATATTTTTATTTCTCTTCTATGTTCTGGATGATTATGTAAGATAGATATTTTTTTCTCTCCTTTAAACTCTTGGTTGAATTCTCTAGGTTAATCTTCTGGACTTGGAATACATCTTTTTCAGTAGCTATCTAGCAACACATTCAATTTTAAAATAGTAAAAGGACTATTTAGATTATCTGTTTCATCTTGGTTGAGTTTGAATTTGAACACTTTGTAGTTTTATAGTCATCAATCCATTTCTTGTAAGTTTATGAGCTAAAGTTATTGGTAATATTCCTTTTTAATTTTTTTCAGTTGCTATGAGATCTGCAGTGATATCCTCTTTTCATTCTGATATTGGAAATTCATTTCTTCTCTCTTTATTTTAGTCAATTTGCAGTAGATTTATTAAATTTATTAATTTTCTAGGAATCTGCTTTTTTTATTTTTTAGTTGTAGATATTTATTTATTTATTGGTGCTAGGGATTGAACCCAGGATCTTGTGCATGTGAGGCAACACAGAATACCATTTTACTTACAAATTTTATAAATTATATTTGATAATTAAACAAAAATGGTAACACCATCTTATACTAGATATTGTTATTTAAAAGTAAAATAACTCATGATTGAAAATGCTTTTTATTTTGTATTTCAAAAATATTTTACCTCTTTTGTTAGATTGATTCCCAGGTATTTTATTTTATTTTTTTCTGAGGCTATTGTGAAGGGAGTAGTTTTCCTAATTTCTTTTTCAGTGGATTCATTACTGATGTATAGGAATGCGTTTAATTTATGGGTGTTGATTTTATATCCTGCTACTTTACTGAATTCATTAATTAGTTCTAGAAATTTTCTGGTAGAATTTTTTGGATCTTCTAGATATAGAATCATGTCATCGGCAAATAGTGATAGTTTGAGTTCTTCTTTACCTATTTGTATCCCTTTAATTTCTGTCTTTTGTCTAATTGCTCTGTCTATAGTTTCAACAATGATATTAAGTAGAAATGGTGAAAGAGGATATCCTTAGCTTGTTCCAGTTTTTAGCAGTAGTGCTTTCCATTTTTCTCCATTTAGAATGATGCTGGCCTTGGGTTTAGCGTACATAGCTCTTACAATGTTGGGGTATGTTTTTACTATTCCTAGTTTTTCTAGTGTTTTGAACATGAAGGCGTGCTGTATTTTGTCAAATGCTTTTTCTGCATTTATTGAGATGATCATGGTTCTTGTTTTTAAGTCTGTTAATATGATGAATTACGTTTGATTTCTGTATGTTGAACCAACGTGCATCCCTGGGATGAATCCCACTTGATCCTGGCACACTATCTTTTTCATGTGTTTTTGTATGCTATTTGCCAGAATTTTACTGAGAATTTTTGCATCTATGTTTATCAGAGATATTGGTCTGAAGTTTTCTTTCTTTGATGGTTTTGTTATCAGGGTGATATTAACTTCATAAAATGAGTTTGGAAGGGTTCCCTCCTTTTGCTATTTCTTAGAATACTTTGAGGAGTACTGGTATTAATTTTTCTTTGAAAGTCTTATAGAACTAAGCTGAGAATCCATCTGGTCCTGAGATTTTCTTGGTTGGTAGGGCTTTTGATGGCGTTTTCTATTTCATTACTTGAAACTGATCTGTTTAAAGCACGTATGACCTCCTCATTCAGTTTGGGTAGGTCATATGTCTCTAGAAATTTGTCAATGTCTTCAATACTTTCTATTTTATTAGAGTATAAATTTTCAAAATAATTTCTAATTATCTTCTGTATTTCAGATGTGTTCATTGTGATGTTTCCTTCTTCATCTTGTATTTTAGTAATTTGAGTTTTCTCTCATTTTCTTTTTGTTACCATGGCCAGGGGTTTATCTATTTTATTTACTTCTTCAAAGAACCAGCTTTTTGTTTTGACAATATTTTCAATCGTTTCTTGTTTTATTATTTCATTAATTTCAGCTCTGATTTTCATAATAACCTCAATCTAACAAAAGAGGTGAAAGACCTCTACCATGAAAACTACAGAATACTAAAGAAAGAAACTGAAGAAAACATCAGAAGACGGAAATGTCTCCCATGCTCCTGGATAGGCAGAATTAATATTGTCAAAATGGCCATACTACCAAAAGTGTTTTACAGACTTAATGCAACTCCTATTAAACTCCCAGTTACAAATTCTTCATAGAAATAGAAAAAGCAATCATAAAATTTGTTTGGAAAAATAAGAGACCCAGAATAGCTAAAGCAATCCTTAGCAAGAAAAGTGCCAGACCTTAAACTTTACAACAGAGCTATAGTAACAACAATGGGGTATTGGCACCAAAATAGACTTGTTGACCAATGGTACAGAATAGAGGACACAGAGACAAACCCACATAAATACAGTTATCTCATATTAGACAAGGGTGCCAAAAACATTCACTGGAGAAAAGATAGCCTATTCGACAAATGGTGCTAGCAAAACTGGAAATTCATATGTAGCAAAATGAAATTAAACCTCTCTCTCTCACCTTGCAAAAAAAGCAACTCAAAGTGATCAAAGACTTAGGCATTAGAACAGAGACCCTGCACCTAATAGAAGAAAAAGTAGGCCCAAATCTTCACCACGTCAGCCTAGGTTCTGACTTCCTTAACAAGACTCCTGAAGCGCAAGAAGTAAAATCAAGAATCGATAAGTTGGATGGATTCAAATTAAAAAGCTTCTTCTCAGCAAAGGAAACAATTGACAATGTGAGGAGAGAGCTTACAGATTGAGAGAAAATCTTTACCACATACACTTCTGATAAAGCATTAATATCTAGGATATATAAAGAACTCAAAAAACTTAACACCAAAAAACCCCAAATAACCCAATCAATAAATGGGCTAAATAACTGAACAGACACTTTACAGAAGAAGAAATACAACTGATCAACAAATATATAAAAAAAAGTATTCAACATCTCTAACAATTAGAGAAATACAAAACTACTCTAAGATTTCATCTCACTCCTGTCAAAATGGTAATCATCAAGAACACAGGCAACAATAAATGTTGGTGAGGATGTGGTGAAAATGGACACTCATACATTTGTGGTGGGACTGCAAATTGGTGCACCACAATGGAAAGCAGTATGGAGATTCTACAGAAAATTGGAAATAGAACCACCATTTGACCCAGCCATTCCACTCCTTGATTTATACACAAAGGACTTAAAATCAGCATACTATAGTGACACTAGCTAGACTATGGAACCAACCTACATGTCCCTCAATAGATGAATGAATAAAAA
>NW_026005996.1:0-5519 GCF_001458135.2 Marmota marmota marmota | reverse complement strand
TAAAATATCTGTTGAGGGCCAGCCTTCTGGTTCATAAATGGCTTTTTCTCATTGTGTCCTCCATGGTAGAATGTATGAATAAACTCCTGGGGGCCTATTTACAAGGGCACTCATACCACTTATGAGTGTTCTACCCTCATGACCTTGTCACCTCTCAAAAGCCCTACTTCAAAATTCTATTCCATTGAAGATTAGAATTTCAACATATGAATTTTAGGAGGGCACCAGAACATGGCACTATCTAACTTCATGGCTCTTTAATGGAGAAGGAAAACAGGCATGTTTTTTTGTCACATGTGACAAGTGCTAAGAAAGCAATTTTGAGAGACAGGAATGGGTCACAAGTCCAGATCAGAGAATCTAGTTAGTATTTCACAGAATGTGAAGAGGATAGAATGTTCAGGGAGTCACCTTGGAATTAGCTAGGGCAAAAGGAACATGTGGAGGTAGAGAGAGTGACAGATTTGGATCATGTTAGTATCCTTCAACATCAGAATCCACATTTTATTATTTATTCAGTCATTCATTCATTCAAAAACTGTAAGTGCCTTCTTTATACCCAGTACTTCCTAGTTGATGGTGATTCATCTCTGAGCAAGACAAACCATGGTTCCAGCCTTACTGAGCTTGCCTCTCAATGGTTGACACAAACACAATTCCAAGTAAATCAAGTGCAAATTATAACAAGTGCTCTGGAAGTAACAATGTGGATCAGAGACAAGGGCAGTTGTTTTTCAATCAGTTAGCAAGTAAGTCCTTGCAAAGAGAAGGAGCCAACCACATGAAGAAGAGGTAAGAGTGTGTTGTAGAAGTAAAACCAGAAGTGCAAATGTGGAGCCATTAGCAAGAGCCTGGATTATTCAAATTACCAAAATGGTAACTTGAGGTACAGTAGTAAAAGGCAATTCCTAAAATCCATAAGAACCATGGAGTCTTTAAGCAATTCCTTGGTATTTATTCCCCCTCTCCATGCTGAGGTTTCAATAGCCCCTTCTATATAGAGATGCCAACAGTTGCACTTCCAAGTTGGACTTCTATTCAAATACCTTAACACTTGTTGGATTTGAGTATTTCAAACTCAAATAAAAATAGTCACTCCCCCTACATTTTATGTCCCCTACCTGCATCCAGTCAGTCACAGTATCTAAAAATTGTATCTCTAATGCATTTACACAGACTTTCTCTGTCTTCCCTTTCTATACACTGCCAAGGTTTATTCCTCCACTGTGTGTCTGCCAGTTCTTGAGAACTGTGTCCCTCTCCCACTCATTCACCCACTGATCTAGATTACTTATCAGCATGAAAATCCACCATGGTCCTCCACCATCATAAAACACTCAAGCCCCTCCATGTGTTAACAACTTAAAATGAAAATCAAGACCTCCTAATTAAGCCTCTCATTCCCATTGCAACAGTATGTGACCTTACAGACATACCTCTGGGCTCTAACCAAAGTAGGAAGATGAGTACAGTCTTTCGAATTTAATACCCTGCTGTCACTTAATTGCTTGTGACCTCAGACAATGAAACCTCAACTTCCTAATGTGTAAAATTGTTATTAAAATAATTTATGCCTCCTAAAGCCATTGTAGAATAAAGGGAGATACTGCCATTTAATCTAAAGGACACATCAAATAAGCATTCAGTTATTGTTTTCTTATTTTATTTAAAAAATTTTTTTTTGTAGTTGTAGACCGACAGAATACCTTTATTTTATTTGTTTATTTTTATGTGATGCTGAGGATTGAACCCAGTGCCTCACGCATGCTAGTCAAGCGCTCTTCTGCTAAGCTATATCCCCTTGTTTTCTTATTTTAAAGAATCCTATGTGAAATATTTACAAAACAAATAAAAGTTTTGAATATATATCATATTGTCTCTTTACTTAGATAGTAGGATTTTAAGATCTAAGTGTTTATACCAGAGCTAGTTGTAAATTTTTCAGGTTAACTCATTAATAATAGGTTAAATATGATTTTTAATCTGGTTTGCATTAAAAATTGTTTATGCTAGAGTTCTAATCAGGTTATACATTGCACTACATAGAGTCTTTCAATAAAAATAAAAATGAGACGACCAAAGATTCATCTTATATTAGGTACTCTGATGAGAGCCTGTCTCTTTAATAAAATAATTTCAAAATTTATACTGACTTTGTATAATAGAAAGGAAGAGCCTTACTTATTTATAGATAATAGGATTTTTATATAAAACATGCATTTTATATAAAGCAATTAAAAATAGAGAACAAATTCTTCTAGTGCTGTTTTAAAACTACATAGACAAAAATAAGTAAGTAAATAAAGCCAAATTGAAATCTAAAGAAAGCATCTCATTTAACCGCACAGGGCTTTGGTCATGTAGGGGTAATCAGCATCATTTCATAGATGAAAACGAGACTCAAGGAATTTATGTGCTTTCTCTAAGTGTGTAAAATCAGTATTTATATTCAGCCCTCCATTCATCCACCCCCCAGCCCACAGTGTGTGTTCCCTGACTTTGCTTGAGCCTCTCAAAACTTAATGCTAATATGAAAATGAGTGTTCGTCTTAGGCATCCAGAATATTAGGATCTGGTTCTTTCACTTGCTGAGTGTGTGAACTTGGATATGTTAACTAGACCATGAGCTTCAATTTCCTCACCTAGAAAATACAGACAGTAGTCTCTCATTAGTAAGCTAGATATAATTACCACTGCTGTTATTTGTGGACATAGAAATTTCAAGCACAGTGACTAGATTCAAAGTCAGATGGTAATGGTAGTAGGTAATAGTGTGAATTTTTACACTAACATTTGTCATAGCGACCTGGGAAAAGTTCTTTTATACAGTAAAAAATGAAGATTTTAAGTAAAGACCAAGATAACTATTTCTTCCAGTAATAAAAGATCTTAGTAATATGATTTAACATACACACATACACATATAGAAGATAAAAGATGATTCTATTAAATATATCTTCATACTATGTATTTATACATGTCTATATATATATATATATATATGCAAAACATAAATAAATATAAAATGACCTTATTTGACCTTCTCAATTATGAATTATTTATTTCTATTTCTTGGGGGAGGGGAAGGAAATAGGAAGACAGCAGATTAGTGACAATTAAATTGGTACATTTAATTGGAACTGGATTTGGAACGGAAGCTCAGTAGACTTGACTTTTAGGCAATGCTCTCTCTGTCAGGTCATTTTGCTGAGTGTTATATATTTTGCTATAATATGGGTATTTGGAGATGCATTATTCATTTTTGCATGGTCTTCGGTTACCACTAAACGGCCAGGTAAAATCATGTAATCATGTTGTCTGAAAGGTAGTGCCCTGAGCAAGGAACATATTCTCTAGCAGAATCAGGTCTACTTCTATCCTACGAAGCTAATACAATTAACAGGAAAGCCATTAGACAGACTATTATCCACCCTGAGTTGTAACATTTTCCTCTTACCCACAGATGCACACAATTCAGCAAATTGCCTGCCAAATGAAAATTTGGACCAGATTCTTAATGGTTCTGGGAGGTTCATGTAGTCTATAACTCTCTCTTTTATTAATTAATAGGATACCCTTTTTATGAAATGGATTCTCTTCTTATATTTTAAAAATTACAGATAGCATCTCTAAATTGGATAGTCTCATTTACATTGGAAACATGTATACCTGACTGTCCCTTTGAGTGTGCTAGACTTTCATTAACAGTTCTGGAACATTTTTAAACTCTGACATTATCTTACCTTGTATTCATATTTATTACTCTTCTCATATGCACTATAAAACATTGTGTCATAAAAGAATCCAATCCATTTTGTCACTTGTAAATAGGCTG
This sequence comes from Marmota marmota marmota, assembly GCF_001458135.2. Lineage (NCBI taxonomy): Eukaryota > Metazoa > Chordata > Mammalia > Rodentia > Sciuridae > Marmota > Marmota marmota. The sequence goes on along the minus strand of NW_026005996.1, from coordinate 1,684 downwards.
TAGTAGTGAGTCATCCTTATTTACAAAATCTGTAGTTAAAATTTATTTACAGAATTTATATTGTACTTTTCCATATGGTGTGTTCTGCATGCACTGAGCCATTGTGTGTTCCTGTTCTTTCTACATACCTCTGCCTTCTTTATTACACCACCATTGAGAAATTTCACTACCATGTTTACACATTGCTGGCCATACTCAAAGATTTGCAAAGATTAACATAAATTTAAATTAAGATCATCTCAAAGATTAATCAACATAGGGGTCAAGACCTCCTCTTTTACCGATATTTCTCCTTTAAGTATTTCTGTTGAAAATGTGCTCTACATGCCTATTAATGTTGGCTTATTCTTTCCTGGCTTTTTATGCTATCTATCTTCTTGAAACCCAGGTATTTTGTCAAAAGTAAAGCAATAAATATTTCCATACATATACATACATGAGTGTGCGTAAACACACATGTATATTGAAATCCAAGATTAATGAAAAATCTGGGTATTTTTCCTGAAAACATAATAAACTGAGTGGAAGATAAGAACCTTTTGATTCAATTTATGCCTTTAGAAAAAAATATGCTTTTTCCTCTCTTTTAAAAGATCAGCTTTTAAGTAAAATGGGATTGCGGGGTGTTATGTTTTGTATGTGAGATGACCCTCAAAAGCTCATGTGAGATACAGTGCCAGAAAGTTTACAGGAGAAATGATTGGGTTATGAGAGCCTTAAACCAACCAGTGAATTAACCACCTGATGGGAATAATTGAGTGGTAACTGAAGGCAGGTGGAGTATGCCTGGAAGAGGTGGGGCCTTGGGGGTGTGGCTTTGGGTACATATTTTTATTTGGCAGGGGAGATCTCTCTCTGCCTTCTGATCATCACGTGAGCTCCTTCCCTCCACCACACTTTTCCACCTTGTGCAGCCTGACCATGAGCCCCAAGGAATGGAGGCTGCTGTTTATGGACTGAGACTTCTGAAACTGTGAGCCCCCAATTATACTTTTCCTCCTTTACATTTGTTCGCTGGATTTTAGTCACAACAGCAAGAAATCTGACTAAAACAAGGGGTTTACAGATTTGGGACAGGACTGTAGGAAGTTAATTGTGAATATTTTTACACTCCATTGATTTATGTAGTATTTAGGTGATCACATCTGGTTCCTTCTTCTCATAGGCTAGAATGTTTTGATGGGCCTTCAACCAATGTGTGTGTGTGTGTCAGTTTTTCACCACTGTGACAAAGTACTGGAGATGAACAACTTTTAAAAGAAAAATTTATCTACTCCTCACACTTCAGATAGAGCCCTAATATCCAGAGTAAACAAAGAACTCAAAAAATTAGACAATAAGATAACAAATAACCCAATCAACAAATGGGCCAAGGACCTGAACAGACACTTCTCAGAGGAGGACATACAATCAATCAACAAGTACATGAAAAAATGCTCACCATCTCTAGCAGTCAGAGAAATGCAAAGCAAAACCACCCTAAGATACCATCTCACTCCAGTAAGATTGGCAGCCATTATGAAGTCAAACAACAACAAGTGCTGGCGAGGATGTGGGGAAAAGGGTACACTTGTATATTGCTGGTGGGACTGCAAATTGGTGCAGCCAATTTGGAAAGCAGTATGGAGATTTCTTGGAAAGCTGGGAATGGAACCACCATTTGACCCAGCTATTCCCCTTCTCC
>NW_026005995.1:0-5520 GCF_001458135.2 Marmota marmota marmota | reverse complement strand
AGAGAGAGAGAGAAAGTTTTTCTAATTTCTGATATTTGTGTCATTTCACTTTCTGCTTAAAATTCATCTTAATTTTTATTTGGGAGTTTGCAAACACACAAAGGTAGATCAAACACTATAATGAACCCTTGTGCACCCTTCATTCAAATTCAAAAATTATTGACACTAATCCATTCTTTATAATTTATTTTGAATACTCATATTAAACCATTGATTCTGATAAAACTGAGGTAATTGTCTTGAAGTAAAGGATCCTCTGTCTTAAGCAAATAATATTTGACATTTGTTTATATTAGAAACACACACCTTACTGTGTCCTGAATGAACTATTTTTTATCTGATGCCTATGTTAAAAACGTCAGTTCCTCTTATTCAACTCTAGTTAACATTCTTCATTTTATCTTGTTTCCTTTTGATATATTTGAGAAGAAAATGGAATAATTTAGGATATGTCAGTGGGATAAAACACTATATTCCTAAATATAGTGCAATTTTCAGAGCTATTTTAGCCAGTGTAATTGAAACCCCTTTGTTCTCCACTGATATATTTTGGAAGCCCATATGTTTAGAATCTGAAATTCCTTTCCAAAAATCATATAAAGTCTCTTGAACTCAGTGAAGAGTTACTGAATTGAATTAAAATTGGTAAAAGCTTCAGTGAACTTAAGGAAACATGCATGCTCTTCCACATGAATTAATTTCACTATCTATCCTAGAAAGTATGGCATGCAGGTAGCCAGTGTGAAAAATATTATGACAGAGGCTTTCATGTACTATCACATTAGAGTTGAAGCCATGAATTCTGAGATGCTATTCCTTAGGTAAATTTATTTCTTTTGAGTTATAGTTGTATGTTCAGTACCACACCAAAAGATGTTTAACGTAAAGGAGATAAGTAAGTTCTCCTTGTCTGACTACAACTTGGAAGCAGTAATAAAGGCTATAGTATTAAAAACAAAATTTATAAAAATAAATTACAAATATTCTTATAACACTATATGCATGTAGTAATTTTGTGGGTTCTAGCTGAGAGGATTGTATTAGTCTATTTATTTAAAATAGTTATTGAGCAACAATTTAGTAACAGGCACCATTACACATTCTTGGGGTAAAAAGAAATGTATGGTTTTCCCACTGGGTCTTATTTTCCATGGAGAAAGACATACACAATAAACAGGCAACCACATAAATATTACATCAGATCATAATAAGTGCAATGAAGAATAATGAAGCAACATAAGAGGCTAAGAGATATCAGAGGGGGAAAAGAGATATTGTTATTTTAGATGCAGTATTCCAGGAATAGACTGGCATCTGAGTAAGCATTTAAAGGAAATGAGCAAGTGAGGCATGTGGAAATTAGAGGCAGGGGAAAACACAAATGCATATGTCCTGAGGCAAAAAGATACCACAACATATTCCAGATAGGGACTCTGATTTCATGGCACTTTCTTTTTTAATATTTTCATTATTTGTTGACGAATTTTTAAATTTTATTTATTTATTGGTATATGGTGCTGAGAATCAAACCGAGTACCTCACACATGCTAGGCAAGCACTCTACCACTGAGCCATAATCCCAGCCCTCATGGCACTTTCCGTTTAGTGGGGGAGATAGAGCATGAGGAAATACAAAATAAATAAAATTTGATCAGGTTGAAGTTAAGTGCTATGGGGAAAAAAGTGAGAAAGGGGGTAAGAAATAATATTAGGTAGGAAAATCAGGAGATATCTCTGGAAAGATGACTTTCAATTGTAAAACTAAATGATTAGGGGCTGGGTTTGTAGCTCAGTGGTGAAGCACTTGCTCACACATGTGAGGGACTGGGTTCAATCCTCAGCGCCACATGACAATAAATAAATAAAATAGAGGCATCGTGTCCATCTACAACTAAAAACTTTTAAAAGAACTAAATGATTAGCTGCAAAATATATGTGAGTGGAATTATTGAAGGATTTACCCACATGAAACAAAAAGTCATTGTGTGGCCATTGTACTGCATTTGAAATTTTTTATTATGAAATTACTTTGGTTATTGGAAAAACCTTGTGAGAATTTTTTTCTAATAATGATCAAATAATATTTTCTGGCATGTGGTTCTACTCAGTGCTGATTGTACTTTAGATAAATCTCTAAAGTGCAATGCAGAATATATTAATTTAATGTGGTAAATATTAATATATGCAGCATGAAATGAAGAAAAATATTTCTTTGCCTATAGTTTTGGCTTTAGTTTCCTCAAATGGGAGTTAATGATGCAACTGGAAATCTCATAGAACTTTAAGAGATGTCTGTTAATACTTGTTGAGTGAATAATGATGCCTCGTATTTGTTTGAGTTTTTGATGTATGCCAGGTAGGGTGTTAGGAATTTTACAAACATTAATTTATTTAATATCATATACCTCTGCAATGTAGGTAATATTATCTTTGCTTTTAAACAGCCTAAGTAAATGTGTATGATAATTTTTTTTTTTGATCTATGTAATTTCAAGCCTTCTGTTCCCTAACCCCAACTCCTAATTGTGGAAATCTATATCAGAGGGTCCTTTCCATTCTTATAATTCCCTTTCTCTAGGGTACCCACTGTCCTCCAATGCTACACCTACTAAATAAGTCTGCTTTCTACTCTACAGCCTTTTTAAAGTTGACCCTTGCAGGTTATACCCTTTGATTGTAGTGGTCAGTGTCAGTTCTTGTGAAAATAATGAATTAGGGCAAATTCCTTCTTGATATTGGGACACTTCTTTTAAGTCATCAAGCCTTTAGTTCTCATTAGGCAGACTAGGTTCTGACTACTCAAAGTTTGAGCCAGGGTCAGCTGCTCAGCAGCATTCCCATATCTACAGAATAAGAGTCTGGGTGTTAATGAGATCCCCAGGGGTTCTGTAAGCACATTTAAGTTTGAGAAGCCTTGAATTAGGCCAACATCAGTATCACTAGGGACCTTGCTAAAAATGCATTATTTGTACCAGATTCTCTGGCAGTGTAGCCCAACAATCTGTGTTTTAACATGCCCTCTAGTGATTTTGATGCATATTCCTAGAGAGTTACTCTCTGGGGATTCAATCAGAAATACCAACCTGTTGAAATTGATCACTGGTTCTCAAACTTTTCTGCACTGGAAAAACATCTGGAAAATGTGTAGATCAATCTGCATGTGCAAGTTCTGCTCTCTACCATCTACTTCCCAATCTCAGAAGAATGAGACCATGACAGTGAGGTGGGGAGGTCTTTGTTTTCTACAAAGCTCCCAAGTATTAAAAACCACTGAAGGAATTAAAAGACCAATGTTTTACTACTCTCAAGGTATTTAACCTTTAGTAGGAATTGAATCCTCCCCCCCAAAAAAACAACTACCTAAAAGATCAATTTTAAAACATGAGTCATCTTCTTTTTTACTATATGGCTGCCATTTCTGCCTTCTAGCATGACCCTATGTCTCTCTGATTCTATTTCTTCATCTAAAATTGAATACAAAGGAAAGTAATAACCTCTCTATTCTCCTTGGATCATTGTTGGGATGAACAAATGAATGTGAAAGCAAGCACTTTGAAAATTCTCAAGCGCTATAAAAATATAAAGTTTCCACTTTATTATGTCTGTTATTGCACTTTCTTGAACAGTTGAGATATATCTGAGGGTGGTATGCAGTTCTTCTGTGGCATGCAATTATGATCATGTGGCCCAAAGTTCTCAGATTTTTATGGAGATTGAAGCTTTCATTTGTTCAAGGAATCAGGTGAAAACATTCTAATGAGATATACTGAGGACAGTCCTTGAAAAAACTCTCCATGAACTTTTTTTAAAAGAGTCTATTTATTGTGTCAGCTCAGGAACTCCAAAGGCATTCTCCTCAAAATTTAATGTACCTATGAAACCCTTAGGAATCTTGTTAAATTTCAAATTCCAGTTCAGTATGTCTAAAGTTAAGACAGGAATTCTGCATTTCCAGCAAGACTCAAGGTGATGACAATGCTGAACCTTGCATCATACTTTGAATAGTGAGGAGCTACAATGTTCCAAAAATTAGGCTTGTTATTTTGCTAATGCAATTATGATAAATGCATTCTACCTGTTTTAATATAATGAGTTTGCTATAAATATTTTTCTATTCTTTTTTTTCTGTATTGGGTATCAAACCCAGGATTGCTTTACCACCTGAGCTACATCCCTATATCCTCCCCTTTTTAAAAATTTTGAGACAGAGTTTCGCTAAGTAGTTGAGATTGGTACCATACTTGAAATTCTCCTTCCTCAGCCTCCCAAGTCATAGGGATCACAGGTGTGCAGTACCATGACAAGCTATTTTCTAATTCTTATAGCCTTTATTGCCTTTGCCCTACAGCTCACATGTGACTGGCAGTTTTTCTTTTTTGATTATCTATAACATATTATTATTAATGCCCATTTCTGACTATACATCATTAACTACAAGTGATTGTTCTTTCAAGTTTTGATGTTAGTATTCATATTATAAACAAATATAAATTGCCACTCACAGTCTTCTTTCATCTCTGTATTGCCTTTCACCCTTCTCTTTTTAATTGGCCTGTTAACATTCTGTTTTTGCCATATCCAATGAATCAATCAAAGGGAATGCGTAAATCTATTGAATTATATATGTATGAGTTTTGCTCAAGAAGAGAAAAAGCGAAAACAAAAGATCAGACTGCATGCTATTGATGGATGTAGTCACTGAGGCACATTGATCAATACATTACAAATTATTCACAACTGTGATAATCCTGGACTTAGGAATAAGAATAGACTAAGTTGGGTACCGTTGTAAAGTAACAATTTACTGCTTGCTGTTAGACTTTTCTTAGGGTAAAATAGTCCTGCATGTTGTAGCAACAGAACACTAAAGAACATTCCTATGTGTTTTTTTTAATTTTTATTATAATTTGTTATATACGACAGCCGAATACATTATAATTCATATTACATGTATAAAGCACAGTTTTTCATATTTTTGGTTGTATACAAAGTATATTCACACCATTCGTGTCTTTATGTACTTAGGGTAATGATGTCTGTTGAAGGAGGAATCCAATCAATCTAGTCTATGGCACTAAAATAACTAAGAATGACATATGATGTCCTGGCGCCAATTAGAAAAACGACCGTTCTATTCTGGATAGATATAGATCATTGAGTAGGTAATAGGATGGATTTTCATCCTGATCAATCTGGCTACATCTCGTGGGCAGGACTTGGAATACACATCTGAAACTGAGTGCTATCTAAGTTGCTCCTGGTATTTCTTTCTCTTAAATCCCTCTGGGGATGGATCTTTGGCTTTTCCTTTTGCAGCCATCTATTTTTCCCTTTTCTTCTTAATTCTACCTTAATTTTACAAGGGCATGTAGATAGAAGCCGAGTCCTTTTCTAGGCCAGTATCTCTATCACATAATTCAAAAGAGAGACACTACCAAATTACATATATACACGCACACCATTTATACATATATATACTATATCCTTCTTATGTATATATATATATATATATATATATAT
>NW_026005994.1:0-5522 GCF_001458135.2 Marmota marmota marmota | reverse complement strand
CCTCCTTACTTCCTGGATCTCCTTTTATTTAGATCTTAGCTCAGCCATTGCTTGCTCTGGGAGGACCTCCCTTGCCCCAAGACATGGTAGATGTCCTATTTGTGTTTTAATAACATCCTTTACTTCTCCACTTGTTCTACAAGTACTGTTTCACTTAATGTCTATTCCTATGTTTGATATATACCCCCATTGAGGGTAAGGATCATGGCTGTATGAGTCACTCTTATAAACTTAGCACTCAGTAGACGAATAAAAATTTATCGAATGAATAAATGTTGGTCTGTAATGAGATGACTCAATTTCAGATGTAACTATAAAAATATAGAAAACATATTCAAAATATGAAATATTTTATTGTCCTTTATTTGAAAATAATCTCAAATTCTTTAAGGGGAATATACAAAATGCCATGTAATATAGTTGGTTTAATCTAGTGACAGAACTTGGCCTATATATGACCCATATATGACTATTACTTCCTCTTCTCAACTGCTTATTTCCCTTGCTGCTGCTGCTGCTCTAATTTCTGCCAGTCAGGTTTTGAGAACCCACACTGAAAGTTTTTTTCTTACAAAAAATGTTTGATGCTGAGGGCAGTTGAATTTCCTTGATTTCTATACTCCCACTGAGAATTACACTTACTTTAATTGAATTTTCATTTTTTTCCTATTCAGAGAGGGTGACTTCAGGCCTCTGCTATAAGACTTGACTATAGCTTATTATTTTGATTTGTTAAATCTATAGTATATTAACTGATATTCTATTTCCAAGGTTGCTGGTGAGTTAGTTCAGTCATATATAGGAGTTTATATTTGGTCAATGTCTTTGTTAATTTTCCCCATATGTATGAATTTTAGACAGTTATTTGTGTGCATAAGAAGACCTAAATGTGACCATTTTTTCAAGGCTACATGTCAAAGAAATTACACTAAACCAATGTTTCTTTCTCCACTTTTTTTTCCCCCCTTCCTTTCCTTCTTTTATCCACATCTTACTCAAATGTAACCTCTTTAACTATAGGAGATATTTATTTTAAATCTAACTGGAAACATTCACATTTCTGAAAGTGTATCATTGTTCCAGAAATATTTTTGTGAAACTAAAAGACATGTGACATATGGAAAGACACTTGGAAAAAGAGAAGAAAAGGAATATAATGACTAGGCATGGTGGCGCACGCCTATAATCTCAACAGCTTGGGAGGCTGAAGCAAGAGTATCTCACATACAAAGCCTGCCTCATCAATTTAGCAAGGACCTAAGCAGTTTAGTGAGACCCTGTCTCAAAATAAAACAAAAAAGGCTGGGAATATGGCTCAGTGGTTAAGCACCTCTGGGTTCAATCCCCAGTAAATCTACCCCACGCCCCGCTGCCAAAAGAAAAAGAAAGGAATATAATGAAGATATTCATCATGTGCCATTCTCTGCTCTTGCCCTTTTCCTAATAAAATAAAAGAAAGGAAGGTGTATTAAAGAATATATTAACAAGAGGGGATGTAGTTCAACTGCATGTGTTATGCTAGCCCCTAGAAGTAAATCAGATATGAAATTTTGTAACTATTTGTAATAAAATATGTTTACTGTTTCAGTGCTTTAATGTTTCTTTGTAAAACAGTAGTTGATTTTCATAGTTCATTAAAAAAATGGCTTTTTTAAAAATCACAGTTAGATTACTTCATCTGGGTTTCTTCCATCTGAGTTACTCTTTTTTACTACTCAATGGACTGTGAAATTTGGACTGTTAATCTGTTAATGATTATAATAAATTAAAAACATATGAGTATGGCCTCATCCATATTTGAACTGCAGGATGTAGTTGCCCTTCCTTGTATGCAGAGCTGTTACTTTTGATACCTGTGGTTTTAAGGTCCTCCATTCTAGATCATTCAGAAGACCCAAAAGGGACTAGTTTGTTGATGCTTTAAATGATAACTCTCTATACTATTGGCTGCATTGTTTATGTTCTGTCAACTTGATGACAGTAATAATTTCAAATACACTCCCAGCTGGGTTTCTCCTCTCTACCATCTGGAATTGGCTAGGTTTACAACAGGGCAGGTTGCTTATCAGCCAAGATACTCAATATTTTATAATTTTTGTGTCCATCCAGTAGAACTATTGCCAATCTTTGTCTCCCTTTTTTTGGGCAATGGAGATTTGGGGCTCTGTAGCCCTTCCTCCTAAGGTCTTCTCTTGGAAAAAGCTTTATAGGAGATTGTTTGGTATCTGGAGAATGTTGATATTTTTTAGATTATCTCATGATAAAGTTAATTTTATTAGTCATAGGTTTATTAAAAATGATTTCAACTTGGAGCAGCTGCTGTTGCCATTACAAATACTCCTTAGAAGTGCATTCTGCCCTGGAAAAGAAATAAACTGATTTAATCTAATTGATCTTTCCCACCTGCTGCTATATCAGCAGTACAACAGAAATGAGTATGGAATTTTTTAATGAAAAAAAGAAAAAGATTAACGGATATGTCCTGTTAAGACTTGATCAGAATGTCTTTTTTCATAGAGTTGGATTAATAAAGATATTAAATGAATCTGATAAACTTAAATAATTCATGCTTTTGAAGTTGACAAACCCTAAAGCTTCAGATACTAATAAATAATCCTTGAGTTTACAAGGATTCTCAAGCATTTTTATATACAAAAACAATTCACTAAAAAATTAGATGATGAAAAAATTTAAAGTCTGTATGTTTCAAAATAGAAGATTGTTTAAACTGTGGTAGGTCTTAAAGTGGAATGTTATGAATCTTCATATGCACTTCTGAACAGTGCATATGAGAACAATGGAAAATGGAGGGATGATCTGATAGGTGAAAAGCAGCATAAATATAAATGCATATAAATCCACTATATGAAATTGTAGTTAGTTAAAGCATACATGGGAAAAAGCTAGACAGGCAATGCACTCCAAAATGCTATCATTATCTGAATTTAGATTACTTTTCTTCTCTTTTCTTTCTCTTGTAATTAAAAAAAAAAAACTCAAAGTATTGATTACTTTAAAATGGAAAAATAGTATCACAAATATCTACAAACTTTATTTACATATGATAGGAAACTGTTTGCCATGATATAATCTTTATTAACTCTTTCATTACTTCAAAGATGTTTTTGAACATCTGCTAGATACACTGTTCTATGGATTGATAGATTAGCAGGGAACAAAATAGTAAACCCATGGGGCTTATATGCTAATAAATAGTAAATGTCAAGATGCTTAAAAGCATACCCCTATTATGTTGAAACCATAACCTTGTTGCCAACTTTAAGGGACATTCTTGTTTAGTAATTTTAAGGATTTTTTAAAATTCATACATATATCTTGTAATCAATTAAGCTTTTCATTATTTGTATATCAGTTGAAAAAATTGGTTAGAAATTTTTAACAATTCTCTCAACATATATATGTGTGTGTGTAATATATATATTATCATATGACATGTATGTGTGTATATATGTGTGTATATGTGCATGTATGCATATATACGTATGATATGTGTGTGTGTATATATATATGCATATATATGTGTGTGTGTGTGTGTGTGTGTATGCTATAAAAATGGTAGGGATCCAAAAAGCACATATGGCTTTCTATTATTATTCTATTATTTGTACCTAATGAAACTATAAGCCTTCCCTAATGTTATTTCGCTAACTTTGAATTATGTGACTTTTCTGAATGGCTTTGTTGTTCTTCCTCTCTAACTTAACAAAAGACTGAGTGGTGCATGCACTTATCTCTCTGTTTTTCCTTGCTGTCCCACAGTACACATACTTTCCCTTTCTCTCCCGCTCTCCTCCAGCTGTAATGAACTACGACCTGTTCACTGCAGGGGCACTGTGGACACTTTCTCTGGGCCTTGAACACATAGGGTCCCTACTGAACCTTTGTCACTTGACTGACATCTACATAATCTGAAATCACTTACAAGAATAACAACTTAGACATCATTTCTTCTGAGAGACCTCTCCAGACTTTTCTACAGGATGAAACATTCTGCGTGCTTTTACTGAATTTCATATTTTCTTCCTCCATTGATGGCACTTATGTGACATTGTGCTTATTGGGCTACATTATATCATAAAAGCAAAGATATATCTGCCTGTTCACCATTTGCTCTCCAGTGCCTACCCTAGAAACAGCAATGCCCAGTGAATAAATAATCCTTAAGTGAATGAGTGGCAATCTTTGTTAACATGAAAATAATTGCACCAGAAGACCGGCATTCACTTTCTTAGTAGAATGATTAAAAATAAAAATATGCTATATTAACTATTAAAGTGCCCATTTAACTTTCTTTTCTTATATTTCCTTCTCAATGTTTCTCTCACTCTCTCTCTCTCTTTTTTTGGTCTGTCTTAGATATCATCAATCTTACAGAACAAGTACAGTGGGTCAAAGTCAATACAAACATGACTGGCTATTATATTGTACATTATGCAGACGATGACTGGGCAGCACTAATCAAACAGTTGAAAATAAATCCTTATGTTCTGAGTGACAAAGACCGAGCCAACCTCATCAACAACATCTTTGAACTTGCAGGGTAGAGTATGCTTGTTTTGAGTTTTTGTTTTGATGAATTACTGAGGGTAAAGAATAGTTCAGAAAAATGGTTTACTAACAGACATGGTGGTATACGCCTGTAAACCCAGTGACTCAGGAGGCTGAGGCAGGATTGATCTCAAGTTTATTTCAAGTATAGCTTTGGCAACTTAGTGAGACCCTATCTCAAAAAAAAAAAAAGGAAGAAGAAGAAGAAGACCTTTTTTTAGGTTTCAAAATCCTTACTGTAGCAAAGAATGAAATGTTCATGGGGTGGAGGAGGGGAGTTGAGTGCCTGGGGAATGAAATATATGAAAACTTTCACTGGAACAGAGATTTTTGCTTCTTAAGCTTTCATATTAGACTATACATTACATAGCTCTACTGAAAGTTGTTCCTTCTCCAGTGTATCTGAGGTTTTAAGTTTCTGGATTTATTATGGCACCCAGTAGCAAAGCTGGAGTCAAGTGTTTTTGAAGGCTTCCATTAGAAATTCCTTTTTCAGAGTTTATTGCTTGACTGTTTCAAATTATATGAGAGAAACTTGGCACACAGGTTGTTGAGCTGGATTACTTTAACATAAAATCTAATTTATTTCAGTTTGTTTTTAATCTAGAGATGGGCCAACAACTTTTCTCATAGTTTTCAAAGATTTGATCATAATTCTAAATCATATCTGTTTGCAAATCATTTCACCATGTGTAATGTAGCATGTACAAATTGGAGCATGACTGTAGAGTTCATCTGAATGTTTTTACCACGTATTGGTCTCTCTGTTAGAATGTCATCATTTGGGAGATTTGGTGTTCCTATCATAGTGAGTGGAAAAGAGCAGAAAGATATTATGTGGAGGTCATATAAAATACATTAGACTACATTTTGACATATTCACAAAAGCATGGGATATAACTTGCTGAATTCAGCCCCCAGCACTTCCCCTCTGCTCTCCTCCCTCTCCTCTC
>NW_026005993.1:0-5531 GCF_001458135.2 Marmota marmota marmota | reverse complement strand
ACCGGCTTGTAATTAATAAAGTACCATAGTATTAATAAAGTACCATAGTATAGTATGAATTCAGGTAAAAGACACTTTTTACTTTTTTTTCTTCCTAGGGCCTCAGATCATTCTCCTACTGCAGCTTCTTCCATTTACATTTCAGTGTAAGGCCTGACTTTGGTTGGAAGGAGCCTGGTAAAACTGCTGTTCCCTAATGCTGCTCCTAGACTCCCCTGCCTTCCTAGGGTAGGAGACAGTTAGATAGGATCATGGACAGTGAGATCTTATGATTCGGTTAGGCATTGGAATTCCTTACTCTACCCTGAAGGATTAATCCCTTGAGTGTACAATTTACTCACTCTGAGGTAACATGTAAAATAAGCAAACACTACCACCACAAGTTTTACCAGTTTCTTTCACTTCCTAAACTTCCTCATACCCTTCCTTGCCCTGAATCCTGCTCTAAGGCAGTCACCTAATTGCTTGGGTTCCTCTACTTGCCTTGCTCCAAATATAATGCAAATGGACACTTTTAGGAATGGCTCTGTCACTTTACATACTACTTTTGAGATGCAAGCAGATCTCAGATTCCTTTTCCTGGGGAGTGGCATTCCTGGTAGGCACACACCACACTTTATTCATTGACCAGTTGATATACATCTGAGTGACTTCCATTTTTTGACCAATTCTAATGAAGCTCTTAGAGACATTTTCAGAAATTATTTATATGGACCCATGCTGTTATTTCTGTTGAGGAAAGACCTGAGAGTAGAATTGCTCAGTCACATAGCAAGTGTGTGTGGAACTTTTAAGGGAAATAACAAACTCTTCTCCAAAATGACTCTGTCACTCTGCATCCCTACTAGCTATTTATGAGGGTATCAGTTGCTCCATATCCTCTTCAACACTGGTCTTATGGATCTTAGATTAAATTATATTTAAAGGACATGTTGGGGGATCTCATTGCAGATGTTGTTTTGACTTTTAGACTCTGCCTCCATCTTTCATTCAATCTCTCTCTCTCTCTCTCTCTCTCATCTTTATATATGTATAAGGTATAATACATACAAACACATACACAGATAGGCTGCTGAGACTCTTCTACATTTCACATTATTACTATTATCTTGGTCATTGTCAAAGCCAAGGCCTCTGTAAGATGGTGCCATAAATGGCAGAGCCCATGGGGACCTCCACCCTAGCAGACTCCAGATCAGGAAGAAGCACTATGTTGTCCAGTCGACAAAAAGCAGTTTATAATAGGACTGAGCTGGGAGGAGGTCCAAGCCCATCTATGAATTAGATCAGGAAACTCAAGGCAGAGTAAGCAGCTGCCCAGGCAGGAGCTGGGGCAATGGCACAGTGCCCTGGAAGGAGAACTGAATCCACAACAGCCTTGCTGATTGGGTGGAGGTCAAGGAGAAGTAGTGCTCTCAGCATGCTGGCTACTCATATATGGATAAAGCTGATTGCTCCCCAAAGTGGTTGAGAAGGACACAACACTGGGCTGTGAGAGCCTATGGGGGCTAGGGGGAAGCTAGCAAAGGACGGTTTGAGGGGAACCTCTAGGCTGCCTGAAGTTGAGCTCCACACCCCTTCATCAGGGATGTCAGGTTGAGCAGGTCCTCCTAACCCACACTGGCTTCCATTCACCCATGCAGGGCTCAGGATGTTTCAGAATCTCCCAGAGGCACCTAATCCCTGGGAGTTCCCTGGACCGGCAGACACTCATTTCACATCTTTCTAGTGGATAAGTGACTGTAAACTGGACCTACGTCATATTTAAGAGGTATCTACAGAAATGCCTTCACAAAGAAGAATCAGACTGATAAGGGAGGGGCCCTCAGAGGCTCTCAGAACATGGTCTATAAGAAATTAGGAATTATTGAAGGGCACCCAGTCAGCTAGGAAGGTCACAGTCACACCTCCCTGCCACTGTGCAAGCAGTTCCCCTCACTCCAGCAAGCTCATCTGTATTTCTCCATCTGTGGAAATCTTCATTCTGCCCCCCCCCCCCAGAGAAGCCCTCCTGGTTCCTCCAGTTACATCCAGCTCTCTGCTCCCTTCTCTCCTCCCCAACACCCTCATGGGCCTGTAACAGCAAAGACAGGGAATCAGTGACTCCAGGTGTGAGGAGAGGGGTCCTGGGATTTCAGAAGAACTGCAGAGGCTGTGTGGCACCTTGGGTGGTGGCCAAGGGAAGAACAGGGGTAGGGCCCTGCCCGCTGCACACTGGCTCCATGACCTCTGAGATTTCAGAGTGACTCTCCTGCAGCACACCCCTTGCAGGGCACCACCCATTTCCTCACTGTCAGGTCCAAATTCCATCTGGGCAGAATGCTGCTCTGCATTTCCAGGTGAAGCCCAGAGAATACAGAAGCAGCCCTGGGAGCCAACCATGTGCCTGCATGGACTTCCTGCCTGGCTCATCCTCATGGCCTATGGGCTCCTGATGCTCCTCATCCAGGGCCAGGGTGAGGCTGCCATAGGGAGGGTGGTAGAGACCAGGTTGGATCTGCCAAAGTGCACAGAGACAGAGCCTGAGCCTAGGGAGAAGGCACCAGGGCGGGGGATTGGTAGAGGAGACAGATGAAGGGGATAAGGGGCAGGAGGGTGAGCCAGAGAGGGTCAGAGCTGCCTGAGGACTCCCCCATGAAGGAGTGAGCTAGTGTGAGGGGATTCTGAGGAGCACAGTATGGGCAAATCAGAAGCCTCCTTGCAAAGGAACAAGGATAGAGGACCTTCTCCTCCTGTGTGTGGCTGTGGCTGTAGCTACTACTCACCCTTGGATAATAACAACAGCAATATAAGAGCTTGATGGTTACATTTGGCTCTGAGTGTTTTGACTCCTTGGACAGAGAAGTGCTGGCACCTTCTTTAGGTTCCACAGGAAAGGTAACTGGCTCTGAGTTGCTTTTTGCTTTGCTAAATTGCTGAAGCTGGCTTTGAACTTGCAAGTTCTTCTTCTTTTGGGGAGTGGCCTTGCATGTACACATCTGCCACACTTTATCCAGTTACCAGTTGATGCACATCTGAGTGACTTCCATTTGTCCTCCTCTTTCTCCTCCTCCTACTCCTCCTCCTCCTCTTCCTCCTCCTCCTCCTTCTTCTTCTTTTTTCCCCACTTATTAGTGGAGACTTAACCCATGGGCACTCTAAAACTGATCTACATATCCATCTCTGTTTATTTTAGTTTGAGTTGGGTGTCATTAACTTGGCCAGGCTGTCCTCCAACTTCCAATCCTCGTCTTTTGACCCCCTGAGTACCTAAATTGCAATTAGTATACCATCACACCTGGCTTAGGCTATTATACATAAAACTTGTGGTGGACATTTTCAGAAATCACTTTGTGGACATGTACTCTGCATTTTTGTTTGTTTGTTTGCTTGTTTGTTTTGTTTTGGGGAAAAGCCCTGAGATTAGAATCCTCTGGGTAAACACTGAGATTGAGTGAAACTTGGTTTTTTTTCTATCTTTCTTTCTTCCTTTTTATTTTTTGGTGGAGAGGGTACTGGGGATTTAACTCAGGGGTGCTTCACTACTGATTACAGCCCAAATCCATTTTCTATTTATTTATTTTTTATTTTGAGACTGGGTCTCCCTAAGATGCTGAGGGACTAACTAAGTTTCTAAAGCTCACCTTTAACTCAGAATCCTCTGGTGTCTGCCCCGCAAGTTCCTGATATTATAAGCATGTGCCACTGCTCCCAGCTCTGGTTTGAACTTTTAAGGACAATGTCTAGCTATCTCCCAAAATCACAATATCATTTTTTATCTCATCAACCAAATCTGAGTGTGACAAATGCTCCATATTCTCACCAACACTTGCTTTTAGGGGGTCTTAAACCTGTTGAGATGAGATGGGCCTGTAGCAGTGATTTATCATTGCAGATATTTTCCTGGATTTTTAGCTTTTGCTTCAATCTTCTCTGTTTCTTTCTCTTTCTCTCTCTCTCTCTCTCTCTCTCTCTCTCTCTCTCCACTTCTCTTCTCTTCTCTCAGACTTTCTCTAGATCATTACATATACGTAAGTTTTTCACCCCACCTCACCATAGTTTACTGTTAGTTTGGGGACCTTCGCCAAGAGGTAGACAGCAACTTCCAGGTTAAGAAGGAGCACTGTGTTTTTCAGTTGACATAAAGGAGCTTATACTATGACTATGAACCGGGAAGAGCTAGAATATCTCAGCCTACACAACCCCAGCTATGAACTAGGTCAGGAGAATACAGAGAGAGCATCTGCCTGGACAGGAGCTGGGACAGTGGCTTGGACCACAGTGCAGTGGACGGAAAAGTTTGAATTAACAACAGACCTTGCTCTTTAGGTAGAAGTCAAGGAGAAGCCCAGGACACAGCCACCTAGGAACATTAGCACTCCTAGAAAGACACCAGTAAAGGACACTTGCTATCCTGGTGTGTAGGAATGAACCCAGGCTAGCATTAAGAAGCCAAGGCCTGTTATGAGAAGGTACTGAAGGTCATCTGAGGTGGAGCCCCACAGGCAGAACAGGCACTCGTGTCTCCTGCTATATTCGCTATGTACTTGCAGGATTCTAGAAGTTTTGGGAGATAGGTTATGGGCCTGTCTCCCCAGCAGCACCAGACACCCAAGAGAGCCCTTCCAGGTCCACAGTGCTAGAACCAGAAAGAACTCAGAATGTTTGTCAGGTGCATAAATAACAGTAAACTCAACCTCAGAGGGAGCTGTCCTCAGGGGAAGCCACAGGGTAGGAGGAGGGAAAGTGGAGGAGGGTGGGTTCTTAAGAAGTGTCACAGTTGCAGTCACCAGTGTATTTCAACAGAGCAAGCAGGACAGAATATGGACATGTTTACACAGACCCTCAGACCAGGACTACAAGGACCTTGGAGGGAACTCAGGAAACTTTGAATGCTGAGAGGAAGAAGGACTTCCCAGTACCACGGGCACAGTCACACTGCCCAGTTTGCTCAGGCAGTCCCCTTCATCCCCCAAGGTCATCATTTCTCACCTGTGGGGATCTTCATTTTGTGTCCCCTCAGAGAAGCCCTCCTGGCACCTCTAATTACAGCCCACTGCTCCCTCCTCTCCACCCCAACACCCTCGTGGGCCAGTGTTATGGTTTAGAGAGGAGGTGTCCCCCAAAGCTCATGTGTGAGACAATACCAGAAAGTTTAGGGGTGACATGATTGGGTTATGAGAGCCTTAACCCAATCATTGATTAATCCCCTGATGAGGGTTCACTGGATGGTAACTGTAGCCATGGAGGGTGGAGCTGGAGGAGGTGGGTCACTCCACCTCCTGGGAGTATGGGGCGGGCCTGGGGGTGTGTATTTTGTCTTTGTTGAGTGGAGCTTGCTCTCTCTCTGCTTCCTGGTATGATGTCTTGTGCAGCTCTCCTCCACTACACCCTTCCACCATGATATTCAGCTTTTCCTTGAGACCTAAGCAATGGACCCAGCTCTCTATGGACTGAGAACTCTAAAACCATAAGCCCAAAATGAACTTTTCCTCTTTTATGTTGTTCTTGTCTAGTCTTTTGAACACAGCAGCAAAAAAAAAAAAAAAAAA
>NW_026005992.1:0-5531 GCF_001458135.2 Marmota marmota marmota | reverse complement strand
TTTCCCATAATCCCTGCAAACAGAATCCTCACGTGAATATGAAGGACATACTCTAGATAATTCCATGATAGGGAGTCTTAATTTTTATCCTCTCAGTTGAGTGATACAATAGCATATATTCTGAGGAGAGAATAAGTTTATTTTCAAATCACAGATTAATATGTGGTTGCATCAACTGTGACACAGCTTTTGAAGATAATGCTCATTTTAACTTCTGAACTTCACACTGGACTGAGCAGAAGAGAAACTGCTTCTATTGCTTTTGAGTCCATCTCCAAATGTTTTCTCCTTTGTCAGATGTGTCACCACCCTTAGCGATTGTGCTGTGTGCACCAGACCAGACAGCCCGATGTGAGTTTTCATTAGGCTTAGTCAACCCAGAATTTACCTTTATTCCTTCTTCAAAACCCAATTTAAAATACTCTTCACTCTTTGTACCATTGTACATAGACTTACCAGTCTTTTGAGTCGTGCAATCATCTGAGTCTTTTTGTTAAGAATTTACTTCATTCTACCATGTTATTGCCTTCCCACCTGACTGGCCACATATTGCCACCAGTTGGTAGTATTCCCCAGAACCTGAAGGGCAGGACCCATCTGTATGATTTACCTGTGCTCTGTTAACATGTAAATGTTCTTGCATCTTGTCGTTATAAGCAAATGATAACTCATAGCAAAGCAAAAAGCAAACTGTCATAAAAAATAACATTTACAGTTTATGTTTATGGGAACCTATTTTATTTTTCTTATGTCATCAACAAAATTAAACAAAATATATCTCTATGACACAATGTAAAATATCTGCTTTGCAAGTGTATATCTTTTAGAATTCTAATTGCTACATAACCATTTCTGTTTCCCTTATCTTTCTCTATGCCAATGACCTCAATCTGTGAAACAAGGAAAAGCAGATATTCTTTAAAAAAAAATCATGGATAAGAAAAAATATATTTGTAATAAATAGAAAAATGATCATACTACGTAATGGTTTTAATTCTTATTTTTCTTGTTGATTGTGGCCAAATATTCTTCTTCTCTTCCATAAATTACTTTAGTGTGTGTATTCCTTCCCCCTTCACTTCTTATCTGTTCCAAAACATAATTGATTTTCTTTCTCTTTTTTGTCCTCATTGTGATTATTGTGATTTTCTCTCAAGGTTTGAAAAAGCTTTCCTTCTGTCCATCTGGTATATTGTTGAGGTTCCCTCTCTTTCTGGTCATTCTGTGCAATTGATATAAAAGCACATTTTTATATTAATTACTAGCATTGATTTTTAAGTCAGAATAAATGGGTTAAAAGTAAGTTCTGTCACTTATAATCTCTGAATACTTGGGTAATCTAAATTATTATTCTGCATATCTGTTTCCTCATGTATGAAATGTGGACTATAATACCTATGTCATAGTGTTTTTAATAAGGTTATATAAATGCAGTTAAATTTGTAAATGTACAACAATATAATTGGCGTGCATCAAATGCTCCAAAACTATTAATATTATTACATATCATTTTTATATGATTTCTAGTTCTCTGTATTTATTTTTAAAATAGTTTCCAAAAGAGGTAAGTTTTGCTTCTCCGAAAATGTGTTTCGATGGCTGGAAATATTTTTGGTTGTCATAAGTTAAAGTGGAAATGCTACTGTCATTTAGTTGGTAGAGGTCAAAGATGCAGCTAAATATCCTACCACATGCAAGAACATCTCCCATAAAAAGAATAATCTAGTCTAAATGTCAATACTTCCAAGACTGAGACACTTGGTCTAATGCAATATGTAAAACTGAATTGATATGATCAGTAGCAGACACTTACAGAGAGAGTGCTCATAAAATCAATAGAATTATCTAATGTGCTTATCTGGGATAAAAATAATGAAGGTGACACAAAGGAGTGATCTTTTACAAAAGGAAGTGAGCAAGTGAGTAATTTTAATTTACATATTTCTTTTTAGAACATGGTACTAAAGCAATGATAGAAAGAGGCATATTATGGCTTAATAAATGTTCAAATGGGACTTCCTTCTGATCTATTGAAGACCTCATCCCTGGGAAAGTTTTCAAATAGATCTTTAAATGAGGTCTGAAAATTGATTGTTCTTTGAATAAATTTGATAAAATACTTTTAGCAAAATGAAATATATCTGCTCACATATGATTACATTATGTTGAGAGTCATTAAGTGTGTGTTAACTGGTATCTAGTAAAAATTAGAGTTCCTCAGAATTTTTCTATCAAGGTAAGAAAATGAATGGGCCAGAACTATGAACAGAAGACATGAAATTATTTTAACTCCTTGTAAAATGGTGGAGAGTTAATCGTTATTGTGTGTCAGGGGAAAGATGGCATCTGAATGATACATTTGAGATGAAAAAGAGCAGGTATCATAGTGGGTATCTGAAATGTCCCCAAAGGCTCATGTTTTAGAAGCTTGGTCACCATGGTGCTAGTCCAACATGGTGAAAGTTTAAGAGCTGGAGCTGTGATGACGAAAATTAGGTCACTGAGAGTGTGACTTGAAGGTGATGTGGGGTGATGGCCACTTCCACTTGCTCTTTATGGTTCACGTCCACCAGCAGGTGGGCAGCTTCACCATCACATGCCCCTGCCATGATGGATTTGCTGCCAGAGGCTCAAAGTAGAAGGACCATGTGGCCATGGACCAAAACTATGGGCCCAAGGAATCTTTCTTCCTTATAAGTTGGTTATCTCACTTATTTTGTCACAGCAATGGAATGATAACGCCCCCAGAGTTGGTACCAATAAATAGAGTTGTATTTGTGACTGTACCTGATGATGTGGTTAAGAAGCTGCTCATACTGATTTATGGGAGGATTTGGAAAGGTGTGGAGAAGGAGGCTACAGAAATCCTAGAATATTATAAATGTAGCTTAAGAGGCAATATCGGTGACAGCTCAGAAGGCCAGAATGACGATAGAAATACAGTAAAGACTGTGCCGACGAGGTTTCAGATAGAAACGACTTTATTTGGAATCAGATTAGATGCCAACCATGTTACATTCTGATAACGAACTTGTCTACTATTTGTCCATGGCCTGAGTCTTTGTGGAAGTCTTAGTTTAACAATTATGAACTAATTAATCTGGCAAGGGAAAGTTCAAGGCAGCATAACATTCAGACTGCTCCTGGGTATTACAGGTTTTTATTAGCCAACTTTATAGTGAGAATAAGGAACAAAAGGCAGATTGAAAAGATTGGAGAAACTTGCAGTTTAGCCAGAAAAGAAGCATGTGTAAAGTTCCATCCCTGGAGAGGGCAGTGGCTAAGGAGATTAGCTGCATTAAAAGAAGCCAAGTGCTTTGTAGCAGGACAATAGAAAAGTTGCCTCCAAGGCATCTAAGGAATTGGCCAAGCTCCATGAATCAAAAGCTCAAAAGTTTCAAAGTGTAAACCTGTTTCAAAGATGTTTGAGAAGAGAGCCCCAGAGTGCCCTGCATAGAACCATCTAAGGAAAGGTTTCCCAGGATTCATTTCCCATGTTCAGGTATCCAGGCGCTCAGAGGCCACTGCAAACAAGGCTCAGGTGGGTCCCAGAAGAGCATACGTGATTGGCAGACCGTGGCGTCATCCACAGGATGCTGGTTTTGCACACAGGCAGAATGCAAGTTTTATGGGGTCAGGAAGGCTTGCTTACACTGAGAATTTGAAGGAAAACCTGGAAGATGAGGCAGTGTGTGGCAGGGATAGAGTCCCTGCGCAGAGCATCTGGGAGGGCAGAGTATGAGCTGTGAGAGGGAAGCCCCAGCTTCCTTCCAGGAAGGTAGAGATGCCTGCAACAAAGCACAAGGCCTGCCAAGGAAAGCTGCAGGCACGGAGTGGATCCAACCTGAGAGAGTGGCCACCTGAGCTGCAGATGGCAAGGCCACAGGGATGAGGCTCTCCAGGCCCTTTGGTTTTCACGTCATGCCACTGTGTGCCACAGATTCTGCATACGGAACTATACGATTTTAGCTTTTGTCTTACTTGATCCAATTACTTCCTTCTATACTCCTGGCCCCCACATTTGTCCATTTTGGAATAGGAATGTCTACCCTCTGCCATAGTATCTTGGAGATATGGAAATTTCTCTTTTTACTATTAGAGAGGTTCACGTCTAAGATTCTGCCTTAAGTTTCTAAGAGACTTTGGACTTAGACTTTTGAGTGATCTGGAAACTCTTAGCATTTTGGGAACTCTTGGAGAGAGATTTTTCATTGTGAGATGGACATGAGACTTTGTTAGCCAGGGATAGGATTTAATAGTTTACATATGAAATATTACCTAAAGCTCTGTGTGCTAAAAGCTAGAAGCTTGTTCCCCAGCCCAAGGTAATGTTGTGAGGTGATAGAAATTTTAAGAGGCGGGGAATAGCTAGAGGAAATTAGATCATCGGGGTGCACCTTTTAGGCAATATTGGGGTGCCAGCCTCTTCTTCTTGCTCTCTTCCTCTTTCCCATCCCCCATAAGGTGAGTAGCTCTTCCACCTGCTATGATGGACTTTGCTATCACAAGACCAAGGCTTCAGGGTCACCTGACAATGGACTTTGACCCCTGAAGCCTTGAGCCAGAATAAACCTTCCTTCCCCTTCCTTGGATTTTCCCAGGGTTTTGTGATAGCGATAGAAAGCCAATACAGCAGGCATACATGCTGAAGCAAAGTCAAATAAATGATGGAAATAAAGGAAATAAATGATTATTTTAGTTCTTCAGAAAACTAAGAATGTCTCTTCTGAAGAAAAGAGGAACTTTGAAGGAAGAAGTATCTATATTGTCAAGGAGAAAGGAATCAGTCAAGTTGCAATAAAGCTCACAAATGTTATGAAACTGTGAATCTTATATGAAGAGGACAGCAGAATAAATGAGAAATAGCCATTTTAGGCATACCAAAAAGTACCAGAGAAGAAAAAGTATAATGGCATCTACTGAGGCACAGGCTGGATGGCTCTGCAAAAGTGCTTCTTCTCGTCTAAGGCTTATAACAACACCTAGTCCAGTGCCCCGTGTTGGAAAAAGAAATACCAACTTCGCTGACATAAAAGTGGCATCTCTGGAATAGGAAACAACATCCCCATCTCTGAACACTGAGAACACAGAAAGAACTAAAGAATGGAACCTAAACAGATCATTCTCTGCAATGGAGTCCTGTTGTTGGTTTTTGTTGTTATTTTTTGTTTTGTTTTGGTTTGCTTTTTCCTCCTTTATGGGTTCTAATTGTGATCCTGTTTCAGGTTGAAAAAATATTGTTAAGAAAAATGTCAACAGGCATAGTATCTTATTATATTTAACTTAAGTTTCTTTATATTTTGAAAGATATAACTTTTTTTTAAATTTTTTATTGTTGGTTGTTCAAAACATTACAAATTTCTTGATATATCATATTTCACACTTTGATTCAAATGGGTTATGAACTCCCATTTTTACCCCGTATACAGATTGCAGAACTACATCAGTTACACATCCATTGATTTACATATTGCCATACTAGTGTCTGTTGTGTTCTGCTGCCTTTCCTATCCTCTACTATCCCCCCTCCC
>NW_026005991.1:0-5532 GCF_001458135.2 Marmota marmota marmota | reverse complement strand
TACTGTTTTTTTTAGCTGCTTCAATCTTCACTCACTCTATTAGTTCTCAGTTCATTCTCAATGCTTTGTACCCGGTTGAAAAGACCTAAGCAGATGCAAGAAAGGTACACTTTCATTTGAAATTTTTTGCAGAGCTTCCACAGAACTCCGAGTTTACTGGAATCTCAGCAAATATTTTTTCACCTGATCTAGTTGATACTTGGCAGGAAAGATGAGTATACCAGTTGCACTTGGCTGCCCAGATTTTTCTCTTCTAGGTTGAAACGTTCATTTCCAGGAACACTTTGAATTTTTAGGTTTTACTTCATTTTCCTCTATAGGTATACATTCATTTGGAACTCTAAATCACACACGGATTGTGCTAGCTGCTTGAAACTTGACTCATTCTATTAGTTCTCAGTACACTCTCTATGATTTGTTCTCTGTGGAAGTTGCCCTAAGCAGAGGCAAGGTAAATATACTTTATTTGAAAGTGTTTGTAGATTTTCCACAGAACTCAAACTTTACTGGAATTTTACAAATATTTTTTTATCTGATTTTGTTGATACTTGGGATGTAAGATGAGGAAGCCAGTTGCATTTGGTTCCCAAATTTTGTTCTTCTAGGTTGAAGCGTTTGTTTGTAGGAACAGTTTGAATTTTTAGGTTTTACATTGTTTTCCCCTACAGAAATACATGCATTTGGAATGCTAATGAAACACGTTTTTTGGTTTTTTTTTTTTTTTCAGAATGCTTCAACCTTCACTCACTCTATCAGTTTTCAGTGTTCTCTCTATGCTTTGTTCCCTGTTGAAGAATTCCTAAGCAGATGCGAAGAAAATACATTCTCATTTGAATGTATTTGCAGAGTTTCCACAGAACTGCGAATTTACTCGAATCTCATCACATATTTTTGCACACGTACTTGTTGACAATAGGCAGGAAAAATAAGTTTACAAGTTTCACTTGGCTGTCCAAACTTTGTTCTAGGTTGAAGCGTTCGCTTGCTGGAACACATTGAAATTTTTTGAATCAATTTGTTTTCCTCTATAGGGATACATGCATTTGGAACTCTAAATCAAACACGGTTTGTGCTAGGTGCTTGAAACCTGATTCACTGAATTGGTTTTCTGTGTGCTCTGTATGCTTTGTTCCCTGTTGAAATAGCCCTAAGCAGAGGTGATGGAAATACACTTTCATTTTAAAGCTTTTGAAGAACTTCCACAGAACTCCGAGTTTACTGGAATCTCAGCAAATATTTTGTTGCTCTATCTCGTTGATTCTTGGCAGGAAAGATGATTAAACCAATTGCACTTTGCTTCCCAAATTTTGTTCTTCTAGTTTGAAGCTTTCATTTCCAGAAAAATTTGAATTTTTAGGTTTTGCTTAATTTTCCCTTAAAGAGATAATTCATTTGGATCTCTAAATCAAACACGGTTTTTGATAGCTGTTTGAATCTTGACTGACTCAATCAGTTCTCAGTGTGATCTCTTCTTTGTTCCCTGTTGAAATAGCCCTAAGCAGAGGTGAGGAAAATACACTTTAATTTGAAAGCATTTGCAGAGCTTCAAAAGAACTTCAAGTGTACTGGAATCTCAGCAAATATTTTTTCACACGATCTTGTTGATACTCGGTAGGAATGATGAGTGTACCAGTTGCACGTGGCTGTCCAACTATCATTTTTCTAGGTTGAAGCGTTCATTTCCAGGAACAGTTTGAATTTTTAGGTTGTACTTTATTTTTCCCTATAGCAAAAACACATTTGAAACTCTAAATCAAAAACGTTTTCTGATAGCTTCTTGAAACTTTTCTCATTCAATTTGTTCCAGGGCACTCTCTATGCTTTGTTCCCAGTAGAAGTAGCCCTAAGCAGATGCGAGCAAAATACACTTTCATTAGAAAGTGTTTGCAGAGCTTTCACAAAACTCCGTGTTTACTGGATTCTCAGCAAATATTTTTTCACCCGATCTTGTTGATACTTGGCAGGAAAAATTCGTATACCAGTTGTACTTCACTGCCCAAATTTTGTTCTTCTACATTGAAGCGTTCGTTTTCAAGAACCATTTGAATTTCTAAGTTTCACTACATTTTCACCTATAGAGATACATGCATTTGGAACTCTAAATCATACATGGTTTGTTACAGCTGTTGATGTTTGATTCACACAACTAATTCTCAGGGTGCTATCTATGCTTTGTTCCATATTGGAGTAGCCCTAAGAAGAGGCAAGGAAAATACACTTTCATTTGAAAAAGTTTTCAGAGCTTGCACAGCACTTTTAATTTACTGGAATCCCAGCAAATATTTTTTCACCCAATTTTGTTGATACTTCACAGGAACAATGAGTATTCCATTTGATCTTGGCAGCCCAAATTTCGTTGTTCTAGGTTTAAGCGTTCATTTGCAGGAACACTTTGAAATTTTAGTTTTCACTTCATTTTCCCCTAAAAGAATAAATGTCTTTGGAAGTCTAAATCAAACATGGTTTGTGCTAGCTGCTTGAAAGTTGATTTACTGTATTAGTTTTCAGTGTGCTCTCCTTGCTTTGTTCCCTGTTGAAGTAACCTAAGCAGAGATGAGAAAAATACACTTTAATTTCAAAGCATTTTCAGAGCATCCACAGAACTCCAAGTTTACTGGAATCTCAGCAATAATTTTTACCTGAACTTGTTGATAGTTGGCAGGAAAGATGAGTATACCAGTTTCATGCCAGTGACCAAATTTCGTTTGCAGGAACACATTGAATTTTTTGGTTTCTGTTCTTTTTCCTCTATAGGGATACATGCATTTGGACTCTGAATCAAACACGGTTTGTGTTAGCTGCTTGAAACTTTCCTAACTCAATTAGTTCTATGTGCACTATCTATGCTTTTTTCCCTGTAGAAGTAGCCCCAAGCAGCGATGAGAAAAATACACTTTCATTTGAAAGCATTTGCAGAGAATCCACAGAACTCAGATTTTACTTCAATCTCAGCAAATATTTTTAACTCAATGCTGTTAATACTTCGCTGCCCAAATTTCATTTTTCTTGGTTGAAGCATTCCTTTGCAGGAACCCTTTGAATGTTAAGGTTTCACTTCATTTACCCATATAGAGAAACATGCATTTGGAACTCTAAATCAAACATGGTTTCTGCTATGTCTTGAGATTTGATTCCCTCAATTGGTTCTCAGTGTTCTCTCTATGCTTTGTTTGCAGTTAAAGTAGCCCTAATCAGAGGTGAGGAAAACACACTCTCATTTTAAAGACTTTGCAGAGCTTCAACAGAATTCCGAGTTGACTGGAATTTCCGAAAATATTTTTTCACCTGACCTTGTGCGTTCTTGGCAGGAAAGATGAGTATACCAGTTTCACTTCAGTGCCCAAATTTCACTCTTCTAGTTTGAAGCATTCGTTTGCATGAACACGTTGAATTCTTAGGTTTCACTTCATTTTCCTCTCTAGGGATACATGCATTTGGCACTCTAAATCAAACACAGTATATGCTACCTGCTTGAAACTTTACTCAGTAAATTAGTTGTCAGTGCGCTCTATCCTTTGTTCCCTGTTGAAGTAGCGTTAAGCCGAGGTAAGAGAAGTACACGTACATTTGAAAGCATTTGCAGAGCTTCCACAGAACTCCAATTTTACTGGAATATTAGCAAGTATCTTTCACCCAAACTTGTTGATATGTGGCAGGAAAGATGAGTATACCAGTTGAACTTGGATGCCCAAATTTCGTTCTTCTAAGTTGAAGCATTCCTTTGCAGGAACACTTTGAAATGTTAGGTTTCACTTAATTTTTTCTCTATAGGCAATGTAAATTTGGAATTCTAAATCAAACAGTTTCTTTTAGGTGCTTGAAACTTGACTCACTATCTATGCTTTGTTCCCTGTTGAAGTAGCCCAAAGCAAAGCTGAGGAAAATACACTTTCATTTGAAAGTGTTTGCACAGCTTCCACAGAAATCAGAGTTTACCGGAATCTCAGCAAATATTTTTTAAACCAATCATGTTGATACTTGGCAGGAAAGTTGAGTATAATAGTTGCATGTGGGTGCCTAAATTTTGTTCTCCTATGTAAGTGTTCATTTGCAGGATCACTTTGAATTTTTTGGGTTCACTTCATTTTACCCTATAGGGATACATGAATTAGGAACTCTAAATCAAACACAGTTTATGCTTGCTGCTTGAAACTTGACTCCCTTAATTAGTTCTCAGAGTTCTCTCTACGCTTTCTTAACTTTTCAATTAGCCCTAAGCAGAGGTGAGAAAAATCCACTTTCATTTGAAAGCATTTGCTGAGCTTCCAGCAAACTCAGATTTTACTTCAATCTCAGCAAATATTTTTTCAACCCATCTTGTTGATACTTGACAGGAAAGATGAGTATATCAGTGACACTTAACTGCCCAAATTTCACTTTCTTCATTGAAGTGATCATTTTCAGGAAACCTTTGAATTTTAAGGTTCCAATTCCTTTTCCCCGTATAGAGACACATTCATTTGGAACTCTAAATCAAACATGTATTGTGCTATGTGTTTAAATTTCATTCTCTAAATTAGTTCTCATAGTGTACTCTCTATGCTTTGTTCCCAGTTGAAGTAGCCCTAAGCAGAGTCAAGGAAAATACACTTTAATTTGAAAGACTTTGCAGAGTTCCAATTTACGGAAATTTACGCAAATATTTTTCAACCAATCTGCTGATACTTGGCAGAAGAGATGAGTATAAAAGTTGCACTTCAGTGTCTAAATTTAATTTGTCTAGGTTGAAGAATTCATTTGCATGAACACGTTGAATTTTTAGGTTTCACTTAGTCTTCGTATATAGGAATACATGCTTTTGGCACTCTAAATCAAAAAGGGTTTGTGCTAGCTGCTTGAAACTTGAATCACCAAATTAGTACTCAGTACACTCTCTATGCTTTTTTCCCTGTTGAAGTAGCCTTAAGAAGAGGTGAGGAAAGTATACGTTCATGAAAGCATTTTCAGATCTTCCACAGAACTCAGAGTTTACTGGAATATCAGAAATATCTTTTCACCCGATCTTCTTGATATTTGGCAGGAAAGATGAGTATACCAGTTGAACTTGGATGCTCAAATTTCGTTCTTCTAGGTTGAAGCGTTCATTTGAAGGAACACTTTGAAATGTTAGGTTTGACTTCATTTTCCCTATAGGCATCCGTGAAATTGGAACTCTAAATCAAACACAGTTTCTGTTAGCTGCTTGAAACTTGACTCACTCAATTAGTTCTCAGTACACTCTATATGCTTTGTTCCATGTTTTAGGAGTGCTAAGCAATGGTGAGCAAAATACACCTTCATTTGAAATTTTTTGCAGAGCTTCCTCAGAACTCAGAATTTACTTCAATCTCAGCAAATATTTTTTTTCAAACCATTTTGTTGATACTTGGCAGGAAAGTTGAGTATATCAGTTCAAATTAGCTGCCCCAATTTCATTTTTCTTGGTTGAAGCTTTTGTTTATAGGAACACTTTGGATTTTAAGGTTTTACTTCATTTACCCATATAGAGATACATTCATTTGGAACTCTAAATCAAACATGGTTTGTGCTAGG